>NW_019733849.1:470429-509526 GCF_002891405.2 Cryptotermes secundus
GTACTCATGCTAACCTTTTAATTGGCCTCTGTGCTGTTAAGTTGTACATAATTAAACATGAATTGAATTGATTTAAATTAGGATGTTGAGCTGCCACACGAATAAATAAGAATTAATTGGGTTATTATTATTATTATTAACTTTTATGTGTGTATGTATGTGTATTGTCCTTTCTCATCACATAATGGAATAACCATTCGAAATGTACTTATTTTATTTTTCTCGCTTGTTAAAGCTAACTTATTTTTTTCTTTTATTTTCTTGGAATTGTTACTAATTTATTGATATTGTATAGACTGTCATGTTTTTTTTTTGCTCTTAATTTTTGTGTATTTCTATGTACTCGTGCTAACTTTGTAATTGGCCACTGTGCTGTTAAGTTTGCACATAAATAAACACGAATTGAATTATGTAAAGTTTGATGTGCATTATTCTCCTTAATACTCTTGAAACAGAGATGGAGCAGAGGCGAACAGGTCCAGCAATGAAACCTCAGAGGGGAACAGTAGCTTTCAGGTGATCAGTGTTACAGAACTCTCTCAGTGGTGGGTATAATTACTATAACTAATAATAACTATATTGATAATTAACCGAGTGTAAGAGACAGTCTGCCGGGAGACCTAAAGTGTCGGATTGATAAAGGGTTAATCAAAAAGGGGACGCACAATAGATCATTGAAGGTCGGGGTGCAAGGGCATGATTATTATGAACCACCCCTTATGCGTTCATTCCTCTTTACGTGAGTGCTGTGATTATTTGAATACGCCACAACTTTTTTTATTTCCACAACCTTCTGAATCACAGCCATCGACGCTGTGTAACCTATGCAGTCTCCAAAGCGTGGTTAAAGTAAAAGTTTTCTTTCCAGTTCTGATAGTCTTCTTGTCATTCCATGATACATGGCCAATGGTTTTCTTATTTCCAAACATTTGTGTTACAGACAGAAACTGACGTCTCCAAAATGGAACCGGTTCAAAGGGATCCGACTGCGATGGAAAGACAAGATCCGACTCAACAACGTGATCTGGCGTTGTTGGCACATGCAGTGTAAGTACCGTGAATATGACAGCAGCTACGTCCCTCCATTACCACCCTCCTTACCGAAAAATCCAAGTCTGATAGGGAGGTAAGTAATACCGTATGAAAATGTCTATTGATGATTTGTCGCCTATGCTAACACTTACAGACCACGGTCAGTGTGTAAAAAGGTAAAGCTATCTCTGTAGCAGGCCGTGGAGGCCCATAAGGTTGTGAGACGTCGAGGTTGCCACATTTTCTAAACAGTCGGCTCAGAGATGGCGGTGAGGTTAGCCTTAAGCGCCGGACTCTGTTTAGCCCCAGGAAGATTCCTAGTACTCATTTATGTTAGAGGCTGAGTCGACCCCAGGGCCATAGTGCGGCTGGAAGGATTAGGTTAGTTGTAAAATCCAGTGACTTCATCGGGATCCGGCGACTCTCCAGCTTGTACCTGTAGCATAGCGCTTTAACGAACTGCACTACCTCGTCCACGGTCAGTGTTGCTTAACTTATGTGACTGGACTCAGTTTCATGTAAACCTAGTTTACATGAAACTGTACTGTGGCCGGGAAGGAAACTTTGTCTCGAGATTTCGACGGATTTCCACGCGTTCAGCTCTCCCGCCACCCGGTACGAACAAGTTCTAGGAAGAACTAGTCGCCTATTTTCCTTTGATACTACATGAGCCGTACAGAAAACTATGCAACAAGCAATTCTTTTATTGTTGCATCTGTATTCATTGCAGTGGTAACGTTTTTACCGAGGCGTTTCCTAGAAACCATTATGGGCTACACATATAGACACACAGACTGATGGAAGGGATTTTTAAGTACAACATTGAGATAGGCACATGTGCCATGATGTTCACTACAAGTTTCATAAAGACTGATCCAGCCATTCAGGAGTTGATAAGGAGGATACACAGACACACTGCATGATGATGGTTTTGGTGTGCCAAATGTAGGACTATGTCTCTCTTTGGCGCCTGAACGGTTTATACGAATTTTCTTCACACTTGGCATTTACAAGTTTATCGGTCATAGGTCATTTTCCGCTAAATATGGACATTATGGCCTCAAAAAGATAGTGGCCATTCAGATGGCCGCCAGAAATAGAAATGCTGTTTCTTGAAAAAGAGTCTTACAAATTTCCATTATACAGGGTGTTTCAAAAAGAGCTCTACAACTTTGAAAGCTTATATAAATTTCTACAGAGGACATACACAACGTTTTGAACTGTCATGGTGTAGCAAAACACACCGAGTTTCATGCACGTGGTACTGTAGTACCCAATACCGCCACCGGGAGCGCTCCCGCAGTTGAAATCAAGATGGACACTTTCACAGGTGCAGAGCATGCTCGTTATGTGTTTTGGTTCGAAGAAACAAAAGTTCGAAGGAAATTTCGCACTCAGTATCACAAGGAACCTCCCAGTAGGCCTACAGTTTACTCTTGGCACAAGAATTTTGTTCAGACCGTATGTTCTGTGCGCCTTGCCAAGCCACCCGGTCGGACACGTTTCTGACGCTACAGTGGAACAGATTAGGGAGAGCTTCGTTCGAAGTCCACGAAAGTCAATGCGACGTGCGTCTCGGGAAACTGGTATTCCAAATGTTACTGTGTGGCGAGTGTTACGAAAACGTTTACACTTAAAAGCGTACAAGCTATCCATCGTTCAACACCTTAACGGATGCAGATAAGGTGGTTCGTAAGGAATTCTGTATGCAAAAGTTTCGTCGGATACAAGACGATGAGAAGTTTCTGGACTCAGTAATTTTCAGTGATGAGAGCACGTTTCATGTCAGTGGTAAGGTCAATACCCACAACTGCAGGATCCGGGACAGCGAAAATCCACGTGTCTCCCAGGAACATGTTCGTGATAGCCCAAAGTTGAACGTGTTTTGCGCCCTCAGCAAAGAAAGCGTCTACGGCCCCGTCTTCTTCATGGAGACGGCCATAGCCGGTAGCGTATATCTGGACATGCTCCAAGAGTTCCTCATTCCACAGTTAGACGAAGATGACCAAGAAGGACGCATTCACTTCCAGCAAGACGGCGCTCCCCCTCATTACCTTGGAGAAGTGCGCGAGTACCTCAACACCCGTTTCCCAGGTCGGTGGATTGGTAGAGCGGCGCCGATAGCATGGCCACCTCATTCCCCAGATCTTACTCCCCCTGGATTTTTTCTTGTGGGGATTCGCTAAAGATCGAGTGTTCGTACCGCCTTTGCCTGCAAATGTCGTTGAGCTCCGAACTCGAATTACTGCCTCAGTTGCAGAAGTGACGCCAGAGATGCTACGTAGCGTGTGGCAAGAGACTGACTACAGGTGGGACGTCTGCTGCATTACCAATGGAAGTCACATTGAACCGTAACTATCCGAGGTAAAACTCGGTGTGTTTTGCTACATTATGACAGTTCAAAACGTTGTGCATGTCCTCTGTATAAATTTATATAAGCTTTCAAATTTGTAAAGCTCTTTTTGAAACACTCTGTATTTCGGTTATTTATGGAGATCCAATCCTTAATTGAAGATCGTTATGTGTTATCTTCAGGAAAATAAAATATACGCGGGAGAAACAGTAAGTAGGTCGCAAATGGATTTATTTACTTACTCATGGAGCTGAGCCCTTCTGGAGGAGCCGCCAATTCTGCAGCTACTCAAGAATTTCCCAGCATTTTATGAAACCCGAAGGTTCATTACAGTGTTCACAAGAGCCCTCCACTGGTCCCTATCCTGAGCCAGATCTATCCAATCCATACCATCCCATCCTATCTCTCTAAGATTCATTCTAATATTGTNTTCAGAGACAAAGTTTCTTACCTCTACAGAACCGCAGGCAAAATTATAGTTTTGTGGGGACCCAAGCGATGACAGATTTGTGAGGGGAAGACTTGAAGTCTATTGAAGGCCATGGACAATTGGAAGGGACTTACAGAGAAAACCGAGCTGACTGTGGCCCGTGCGGCGGGGTCCTCCACGAACTTGCAACCTAATCAAGTTAACTGGAGATTAATATTATGTAATTATTATGTAATACAACACTTAAATAAAATTTATGTCGTACTGCATGAAAACAGATTAGAAATTCATATAAATATTTTCCGTACATTGAACCGTCACTTAGCGACCGCCAGCCTGTGCTGTTTGCAACAAAAATGTCGCGCGAATTGTGTCTTTTATCGTCAAATATAGCTACTATTTCCTACGAGGCTGAAACCGAACGTTATGAAGGTAGAGTTGTGCCTGTGCTTAACTAATTAAGCACTACGCCAAGAAGACGTACGGAGGAGAGGGTGTATAGATCCACGTCTTCTTGACATCGACACTAGTTGAAAGTGAGTGGTCAGCTTCACACCCCGGCCGCTTTACCCCCAGGGAAAGGGCCCTCGGTACCCGTTGGATAAAAGGTTGGGTGGGCCTCAGAGCCAGTCTGGATGACGTGGAGAAGAGAAAATTCTTAACCCTACCGAGACTCGAACTCCGACCCCTTCTGTCGTTCAGCCCGTAGCCAGTGGGTATACCGACTGCACTATCCCGGCTCCTATAAAATTTGCTATTAAAATAAGTTAGCAAAATAGTCTGCGCGTTGACCCCTGTGATAGTTGCCTTGCTCACGTCACAGGACTGCAACATGCCGCTCCTGTGGCCTAACAAGAAGGCGATTGAATCATTGGCGATGCAATACAACTGATTTTCCTTCTTGCTTGATCAGCATCTATGTATGTGAGGTTTGAGGTTCTCGCAGCACTGAGGTTACTCTCTTCTTGTGATGCCGTGTAGTCTGGCTGATGTTTAGCATCGTTTGGGAAGAATCTCCTGCTGCCATCTTAAGGGAAAAAGATTGGAAGAGAAGTGATTCTGGAGACAGTAGGTTTCTTTGAAACGTTTCTAAATGTATGAGTCACATCTTCATCACCTACATAGTTCGCAGGTTGTCAGCATTGCAACGCTGCGCTGACGGATTCCTTCTTGTAAAGCCAACATTAGCCCATCTGCTCAATTTCCCAATCTTATGAAACCCGAAGGTTCATTTCAGTGCTCACAAAAGAATCACTCCACTTGTATCTATCCTGAACCAGATGAATCCAGGTCATACCACCGAAACTTATTCCTCAAAGATGCATATTTGTAGTATCTTCCCACCTACGACCTTCTTTTCCCCGTGGTTTTCCCACCAAAACTGTGCATTCCTTCACGTCATCATTTAATTATATTTGGCGAAGCGTGGCAAAAGCATTACATGAGGACCGAGACTCACAGACTGGCCATGTCGCTACAGTGGAGCTTAAACCCTCGCTAATCCGGTTACAGTTAGTGTATATGTGGTGTTAACCGACGTTTCGGAGGAACGTATCGCCCCCATNCTCTGTTCGCAGTTGAGTATATACTTTAAAACACACGGGATTTAGGAGCAAGAGAACTTTCAGATTGTGCTGAGGGCAGCTGGAGAGACCGAAACCATACAAGAAGCTATCCAAGATTGGCTTGAGCTGGATGAAG
Source organism: Cryptotermes secundus (assembly GCF_002891405.2). Classification (NCBI taxonomy): domain Eukaryota; kingdom Metazoa; phylum Arthropoda; class Insecta; order Blattodea; family Kalotermitidae; genus Cryptotermes; species Cryptotermes secundus. Next base: position 475,946 of record NW_019733849.1, read on the forward strand.
GAGACCCTGGATTTCAGCATCTGACAGAGGAAGAAATCACTGCAGTGATATTTCTTTATTTATTTTCATCAGCACTACATGTTAAATTTTCCATTAATATGTTTTATAAAGTTTTTTTTTTGTCTTTAGGACTATATTTTTGCTTCATTAATCCGGATTAACGCTTAATCCCTATGACCTGCCCCCTCCAGTTAGTCCGGATTGTCAAGGGTTTACTGTGTTTCTTTGTCCTTGTCATTAGTAGTGTTTTTCACTCTTGTCTTGTCGCCTCAGAAGGGCTCGTGGCAGTGTAGTTAGCAGCTTTACTTAGTGAACATTAGCAAGGGGGAGGGGTGATGTAGGTGAGGCTTCCGACCTCTCCCCTCCCAGGTTTAAAAAAAAAATCAATTGAAAGAAATGAAACTTTACTAAATACGAATACAGAGAGTAAATTGTGTTTGGAAATTTGTTCTTTCGTCCTGAATACTGTGGGACGATTGAGACGGCTGAAACGTAAATTTGTAAGCAAATACTCAGCCGCCGCCGCCGCCGGCGTCTCTCCGCCCCCCCCCAACCCCCTGGAAATATCGTACTGGCGCCCGTGAGTCGTTCCAAATCAGTTGCGCGTCTTTCTTAAAACGCAGCGACGTGGCTACGCGCAGGTTACATCAGAGAATCAGCTGCTGTCGGGAGAATGGTTTGTGACGTCACGTCTGCAAATACAGTGGCAGGTACATCAGCTGCCTCAAGGTTACACGTGACACGTGCCGCGCCCCTTTCATCATCGGGCTGCCTGGCGTGTGGCCACACATTTTTTGTTTAATTGTCGCCTGTATGGATGAGGTTCGGATTGGTAATTGGATTTATTGAACAGTTACAGAACGTACCTGCAAGCAACTCTGGCGGTGTCGCTAATTCACACACGCTGCAGGTTCACTACAGCACGTACTACGTCTTCTCAGTCTGTCACAAGTCGTTGCCTGGTGACGGATCCCAACAATATGTGCTTTCGTGCTCACGTTCGTACCGGGTGGCAACTGTCCCACAACAAACTCTTTGCTCCAGCTGCCCTGCATATAATATCTCGGCACGAACAGCACAGAAAATGCCGTTCCTTTCTTGCAGTTTTTGCGAAGCTGTTATTCAGTAACGGCGCTTGTATATTTACTTACCTCTCGGTCGTTACCCAGCAACAGGTCTACATACCACAGTATTTTTATCGTGAAGAAACCCAGGATCTTGCCATAGCTCAGGCGGTTGGGCGCTGGCTATTAACCGCTTCGCCTCGGGTTCGTTCCCAGGTGACTTCTTGTAAAAGTTATGGTGGGCCAAATGACGCCGGAGTAGGTTTTTCTCCAATTTTTTTTTTTATATTTTCCCCTGCTAACCGTCATTCCGCCGTTACTCCGTACTCAACTGTCATCACCCCCAAAGGTGTGCGATAGTTCTGAGCAGGCAACACATTATTATATCCTCAGTCCTTTAAGTTGTGGGCTTCATCTCTATCCCGGAGCGTGGCTGGCTGGTACAGTGCGTATTACGCATTTACTGTGTTTTATATTGTACAACACGCGATTTGTATGCCTTCCGTATAGCCCGGGTGGGTGCTGTTCCTTGGTTTGTTTAATCACGCGCGTGGAATGAGAGGGTGCACTGAGCGGTCACTGCGGGAGGACATTAAAGGAAGCGGTCGTAGCATTGTCCCTGAATTTCCTTCGAGGTACTCATGGGACGCATGACAAACTCAGGGTAATCTTCAGGAGGCAATAGACGAACCCAGGACTCTTGGGATTAGCCGAGCTCTTAGGCGTCCAGAGAAAAGATTCATAATTCTTTATGATTGTTTCTTCGCTTATTTAACGACATTTTTTAACTTCATAGATTGCATAGTGTCAAATGGTAGGATTATGCATTGTGATGGATGCGGACGAAGATCCCCACCTCATTTCATATGATATCCCATTATTTACCTGGCGGGACTGAGAAAATGACGAACAAGCCATGAGGATGGCCAGCACCCAATCAGAATCACGTATCTGTCAGATATAACTGAGTGATGACTAGGGACAGGATTTTTTATGCCCTAATAATCCCTTAAATACTCGTATGGATGCATTTATGCATGAAAAACTACTGAAACATGCACTAAAATACGCACATAAAAATTTATACCAAATATTAAAATTGATTTTACATTAATTTAAGACCAACAAATCAATATTTAAGTTCATTTTATGCAATCACTGAATGTTTCACTTACAATAAGATTCTATACTTAAATACAAATCATGCAACAAAGCCAACATTTCATTACAAATTTAAAAAACCAATGGTACTCACATTTAGCTCTCCGAACTTTCAACTTCTCTTCTGTTGCAGTTCACAATTACTGAATGTTTTAGTTTTTCCATAGTTAGTCGCCTCCTGTTGTCTCGTAAGATGTCCTTATAGCGGGAAAAACTTCTTTCCACCTCACAGAAACTTAAGGGCGCATATACAAAAGCCGCTATTTGCTCCACTGTTGGTGATTTTTTACTTGGCAGTTCAGTACGTTTACCGGCTAAAATTTCTTCAATTTCACAAAATTTGTTCATATCCTGGATTTTTTAAAGAATACTGTGTACTTTTTCCTTTACTCCTTCACCTACTCTTCCAGGAACTGAATTCAATTTGGAAACAGTGGTTTTGAACACACTTAACGACTGATACAAAGTAGTATTGCTATTGCTTGCCTCCAGTGAGGAAATGGCGGATGGAAGATGAGAGAAGTGAGCAGATATACAGGAAAGATTAGTTTCTAGTTCTGCGTTTTTTAGTTCATTTTGGGCAATTTGAATTGATGCTGCACTTTTGGGATCAAATGTATTCACGACATTCCTAACAATTACTAAATGTTCGGTATAATAACTCGCTGCACACAGCAACGTGCCCCTAGCGCGTTAAAATTGGTTCTGGCGGAAGTGGAACGCTCGGTGCTGCTGCTTTAAAGGCTTCTTTTCTGTATGGCGCTTTAACAAATACCTTCTTCACAGAAGACACCAACTTGTCAACAAGCGGAAAATTTTGCACGAATTGTTTCTGCAACAAGGTGCAACCCATGGGCAAGGCAAGTCAAATGTGTCATTTGGAAATATAACTTTAAGAGCAGTACCGGCTTTCATCATATAACTTGCGGCATCAGTCACAAAGTGCAATACGCGCTCATACTGAATGCCATTCGGCCATAGTAAATTCATGGAATTTATAAAAAATCTGGAAACTGCGGAGCTATTTGTGGTTTCAGATTGCTCTACCGCAAGAAGATATGGGGTAGATTGTTCATTCTTATTAAGGGATCCAACTATACAATTTGCAATAAACCGTCCCTTACAATCTTGTGTTTCGTCGATTGATACCCACACAAAATTATCATGAATCTTATCTCTAATGCTTTCAGTTGTAAGATCGTAACACTGCTTCATGTAATTTTTGCCCACAGTAGATTCATCCGGCACTTTGCACTGTGTATACTTCTCTATGAAGTTTCTCAGAGTAGGACTGGTTAGATAGACTTGAAAGGATTCTGACGATGGTGTATACTGTACTTCTTTTTTTTTGGCTTATTTTGGTAATACCATCCAAGTGCGCCCTGACATCTCGATGGTAGTGAAGTGGAGCACTATCTTGTTGTAGGTAAAATCTCTCATCTCCAAACAGCTCTCGAATGGCAAGGAAAATCGATGTCTGAAGCATATCGAGATACACCTGACCAGTAACGGTACCTTCAAAGAAGAAAGGATCAAGCAAACCACGCGATGACGGACCACACCATGTGCTTATGCACATCATGAACAGTACCGTCGGCTTCAAATTTATCCCGAACACGGGCAACTGTTCGACGTGTTGGTGACTGAGTTCCAAACTCATTCTGCCATTGTCGTTGTACCTCTTTAATGTTATCGTACTTCCAGTACCACTTCAATACAGCCTTGCGTTGCTCAAAGAACAACATTTCAGCCATTGTTGCTGCTGTCTTCTGCTTGCAGCGCGCACGTGGGACGACACTCACGTGACTCATGTGATCATTGCCATCTGTTGAGAAAATATTGCACTACACTACCGCGCAAGAATTGTAACTACATGTCATTTTGTTCCAAAGATATTGACTATCAAAGAGTACATTTTTTTGGACGCCTTTATATATATACACAGGTCAGATAAGTAGTGGCAGCACCTCTATAGTTCTGAAATGACTTTATTACCCGAGGTAAACACAGATTCCTTCAATATAATCTCCCCCCATGTGTACTACTTTCTGCCAAATTTGTAGAAGGTGTCGTACACCATCAGCGCGTCCACTTCTGTTGATGTCCAGTAGTGACCGCCCTACAGCACGAATAATCTCCTCTCTTGTGTTGTAACGTGTCCCTAGCAGTGGTTCTTTCATTTCGACAAAGTGATCATAATCGCATCGACTCATATCGGGTGAGTATGGCGGATGTTGCAGTATCTCCCATCGCCGGCGACGAAGGAGATCCTTGACAGCGTCAGCAGTATGAGCCCTTGCATTGTCATGAAGGATGATGGGGTTCGTTGTCAACAAGTGTCCTCGCTTTCTCCTGAGTGCTGGACGAATATGATTACGCAGGAAATTGCAGTAGTAGGCAGTGTTTACTGTCTGTCGTTGAGGTACAGTGTGGTGCAGTATCACTCCATCAGTGTCATATGCCACAGTGAACATCGCCTTCACATTACTCTGTCTGGGACGCACTTTCTTTGGATGAGGAGAGCCAGGATGCTTCCATTCATTTGATTGTCGCTTCAAGTTCGGTTCATATGAGCGAGCCCAAGTTTCGTCCAGAGTGACGATCCTTCCAATAAAGTCATCACCTTCCCTCTGGTACCGGTCCAACAAATCCTGCGCAATTGCATAACGTTGCCATTGTTGCACCTAGGACATTGTATGGGGTACCCCAACGCGCTGCAATTTTGCGGTATCCAAGAATATCGTGCAGAACGTGGAGCACTATTTTGTGACATACGTCTACCCCAGCAGTTAACTCCCGCGCAGCCCATTGACGATCGACAACTTTGTAAGAAGCTGAATTGTGTGGTTGTCAACATGGGATTGTCCTGAACTATGGCTGTCCTGAATGGCATCCCTCCCTTCACAGAACAATTTCAGCCTTCGTGCCACTGTGCGATATGGCAAAGCAACATCACCACATGCTTCTCGCAGTCCCTGATAACAGTTTTGTGCACTACGACCTCGTGCAACTTCAATTTTTATCCAGGAGCGTTGTTCTTGTTTCGTAAACATGTTCTTAGGGCGCTTGAACTGGGCTCCTGCACTTCGAGACGATGCACAGTGGAACTCAATGAAACACAACCAGAGCCACTCACTGCACTATTTCAACTGAACTTCTGCTCTCAGCTACAGACGGCGCTAGTGCCACCTGGCGCACATCTTTCATGTTACAGCAGTGTTGCCACTACTTTTTATCCAACCCTTGTATATATCTATATATGTATGTGTATGTATATAGTTTGGATTTAATATAGTTTTAGCCTTGAAAATAAAATTTAATTTTAAAGTTTTAAATTCACTACCCAAATTATACAGAGATGGTTCTGAATAGGCTTAAGATTAGAAGCAGTTTGTTTGGGTCGTCAGGGTTTTCTTGTCGTGGTTATTAAATGTTAGGGCGTAGGTCGAGGCAACGTGAGGGGGCCCTTCTCGGAATCTCTGTCGCGTTGATTTATCTTCTAATCATGTAATGGTCTCCCAGCCGTTTTTTCTTTGTGTCACTCTCACCAATTTTTATTTTCAGTATACGCAATGAAGGTGTATGTATAGATCCACATTTTCTTGACCTCGGCACTCTCTGGAGGTGAGTAGTTAGCTTCACTCTCCTGCCGCTTTATCCCCGGGGAAAGAGCCCCCGGTACCCATTGGTTAGGAGGTTAAGTGGACCCCAGAACCTGTCTGGATGACTTGGAGAAGAGAAAATTCTTGACCCTATCGGGACGCGAACTCCAGCCTTTAGCCAGTCGCTATACGGACTACTCTATCCCGGCTTTCCATACGCGAAGAGACCCCCGTTATTATCTTGTTCACGTTGCAGCTGTGACTAAAAGTTTGCTATTCATCTTTCTAATAATAATAACAATAATACACGCGAAATTGTGAAGTAGATAACGCTAAATTGAGGCAGTTCACTTGTACATTTAGTTACTATCTGCATTAGTAATTAAATTCTTCGTTTATCTGTTTTCTATCATCAGTTAAATATTTATCATTTGACCATCCATCTTATTACCTGTCTCTCTACGCGGCTAAATGATAAGGCACGTGATAGGTAGCATTTGTGCCAGCTACAACACAAATTGTGGCTTCCAAAATAGTGATACGGCGGTCATGTTTATGGGATGATTATGGAGACTGGTCACAACCTATGCTGGGTACCGTTCAGCCACTAAAACTTCCGGAGCCTGTCATTGGGCAGTTATTAGTCCCCTTGTTTCGCAGCCAGATGTGTGATTCATAAAAATTCTGTGAAGCCCTTCGACTGCTGACTAATCTCATCTGGAAATAAGTCAGTCCGTCCGCTGTATCCATAATCTCGCACAGTGTAAGATTTGAGGTTTTCACGGCGGTGACTATGAAGAATTCCGTCGACGTTTCGAAAGAACGTATTGCAGCCACCCGCTCACGCTGGTTCCTCGCTCGCGGATTTTTCTTCCCTGAAGATATTAGCAGAGCTGCTTCCGCAGGCACGCTGTCGCCGCAGATTGGGTAAAGGCGGCCGCAGCTGCTGGCGGTGAATCGCCTTTTTGCGATTCCGAGGAAGCAGTCGACGTAGCCTCACCTCTCGCTGTTTAACGACCCTGGTGTTCTGTAATACGATGTACTGGGCACCACTCAGTAGAGAACATGAGACTTTCACAGGACCGTTGAATGGCCCTTGACTTCAACAAGGCAACCAAGTAAACCCACGACAAACTTCACAACACTCACACTATTTAGTACGTTGGATTTACAACATTGTTAGTAACACACATGATGGTTTTATACAGTTCTTTGTTCCCATATACAGAGCGACACGATCACGCGTCTTTACAGTTTGAGAACTTGGCTTTGTCTGTCTAACCCAAAGAATTGGGTGTATCACGCCACTAGCTGCTTTGCATGACATCATCCAGTAACTGGCGTTTCTGATTGGCTATACCCTGGGAAGTACCGGACTAACTAACGTATGAAGCTTACATCATTGCCTCACTGAACAGAGGGAGAGCCCCTAAATTATCAGCTTCATAAGAAGTCATGCGGTGATTACATCATCTTTGTACTTAATGTATGCCTTATAGCATAATATAGCGCGTGATGATTTACGCAGTCCCCTTAAATTCATAGATTAAGATTTGCTGAAATACAGTAATCAAATAAAAAAATTATGTGTACATAAATTGGGCGAAGTATATTACTGAAAGGGAGTAATCGGTTACAAGATGGAGGCGGTACGTTCCTCCGAAACGTCGGTTCACACAAGATCTACACGGCGCCACATCCCAGAATACGGCATTAATTCACAATCTGGCACAAAATTATAATAATCCTTAAATTCTTAATTAGGATGAAAAGTTTCTCCGGACCTTAGACTTTGACGGATTCTTTGGATTAACGCCCTAAGCTAAAGAGAACTGACATGAAGTTTGGCACACGGGGTATGAAGAATCTCTATAGGGCAGGTTCATTGGCAACAGTTGCAAGGGCAATAGCGAGCTGTAAGTGCAGGAGGTCAGATGGGACAGGGTTAGTACTGAACCAGCAGGAGATTATACATTTCTCTGTGAAAATGGAAGTGAAGAGAAGATTAATCGGGTAAATGCTTCCTTCCGAACCTTTCGTCTGTGGTCCTTTATAGGTGTGAAACTTGGTCATTGACGTGAAGGGAGGAATATAGACTGAGAGTGTTTGAGAACAGGGTGCTAAGAAGTACGTAGGTCGTACCGAAAGTCATGAGCAACTTTTTTTGCATGCAACCTGGGAACAGCAGACGAAAGAGAGTACGGTGGTAGGTGGAACCAGCTGTTGTGTTAACCTTGAGTGTCTTGTGACGTCAGTAGCTTGCATCACGTGACCAGTATCACTCCTAACAAAATGGCCGGCAACGATATGTCGTTTCGCCAGCGTGTTGTCATCAGATTTCTTGCGAAAGAGGAAATCCCTGCTGCAGAAATTCACCAGAGACTTCAGCGTGCTTATGGAAGTGTGTGCATGGGTGCGAGCAGTGTTCGAAGATGGGTGAAACATTTTAAAGATGGGAACACCAGCATCGAAGATGAGCCTCGGAGCGGTCGTCCTCGAACAGCCTCAAGAAAATTTGCAGCCCTTTGCCACAATATACTTTCTTCAAGATGGGGGCACGTGGTAGCGTAGTTTGTTGAGACGCTATGCTACAAACCTGAAGGTCGCGGGTTCGATTCCCGATGAAGTCGTTTTGTTTTTCAGTTGATCTAATCCTTCCAGTCGCATTGTGACCCTGAGGTCAAAGCAGCCTCTAACAGAAATAAGTACCCGGAATCTTTCAAGGGTTGAAGGGCGACCGGCACGTAGAGCTGGCGACCTCATCGCCATCTGTGAGCTGATTCTCTAGAAAATGCGGGAGCCTCGACGTCTCACAACCGTATGAGCCTCCACGGCCTGTTACAGGGATACCTTACATTTTTACCAGTATTACTGTGATGATAATCTGAAAAAATAGATCCTCAGACGTTGCCTATCAGGCACCGTCACTCTGATGTTTTATTTTTCTTAACAAATGCCTTAGTGGCACTAAGTTTTGCCCATGTGTCTTCTAAACAGTCGGCTTTCGGTGTTCCTACTCGGAACATAAACAACTTCAGTTGTTCTGCAGATACTGCCCTGCAGCTCGATGTGTTTCTGTTGCAGATACAGCCCCTAAATCTGCGGATATCTTCAGAAACTCGGTTTTAAATGTAAACAGCTTTAACTGATCGCCGTTTCTTTGTTCCTATATGTTTCGTCCCGTGTTTTCTTATTGCTGCTGGTGTTTGTATCCGTGTTCGTGTTTGCTCTGTAACTGGCCACTGGCTGTTGAGCTCAGCACGTAAATAAATACTGGATTAGTGTGTTCATGAGATTCTCAAAATCAGCGACGTTGTGCAAGTTTCATACATACCTTTGATATGGATATGTATGAATTTCATTGAGGACACCAGTGTTTAGGGGAAATGCTTGGCAAGATACTCCTAAAAGCGAACTTATGTAACGCGAGCCCAAAAATGAATGAAAGCGAGCGACAAATATGGCAGTGTGCTTACAGTAGAAGTGATGTGTATTGAGTTTCATCAAAATCTGTTGAAGCACACGGAAAGTAAGTGTACATACGTATGAAATTTAATTTAGGCCCATGGGTGCGTGGTCATAAAATGGTTTGCATGCGGTATACCCATATAAGTGTCATATACCAATTTTCAGAAAATTCGAGCAAAAAGACTTCAAAAGTGTATTTATATGCAAAGGCTGTAATAAATAAGATGCCAAGAAAAAAGCAGGATGTATATATAATTCAGAAGGTCAAATTGCCCTTCTAAATCAGACATTGTTGTTACTCCACCCGTGTGGAGGCGGGGGTCGAATACCTCCACCGTGACCCTGCGAGTCGTAGGAGGCGACGAAAAGGGAAGTCTCAAATTTGAGACAGTAATATATGGTTTCGAGTACCAAGGGACTCGGACCCGAGAAATACTGCGCTGGCAAGGACCAGGAGCATATACAAAAGACAGACCTGCCCTCTCGTCAGAGAGGGCGCCCACAGAAACAAGACCATAACTATGAAACAGTAATAAATATCTGGTCATGAGCCCCAGGAGGGTTCTCGACACAAAGATTTACTGACTGACTGGCCGTCAGTTGCAATGTGACTTTGACTTTGACCAGACAGTAAAAGGTGAAAGGTTTATACGTGCTGAAAGGAAACTGGAGTTTCATATCTGAGACAGTAAAATATGGTCGCGAGTCCCAAGGGACTCGGACCCGAGAAAGACTGCGCTGGCAAGAACCAGCAGCATATATAAAAGACAGACCCGCCCTCTCGTCAGAGAAGGCGTCTTAGAAGAGCAAGACCGTAACTGTCAAACAGTAACAAATATCTGGTCATGAGCCCCAGGAGGGGGTCGACACCAAGGCTTACTGACTGACTGGCCGTCAGTCACAATGTGACTTTGACCAGACAGTGGCATGATAACGAAGATGTTAACACAACATTGGACAAGGAGAAGCCAGACATAGAAAGTATAAAAGGCTTAAACTTGGCGGCGGTCAGGCATACGACCGTCCAAGTGACTAGACTACCGTGGTAGCGAATACTACAATACTTGTACTAGAAATAGGGCATACTCTGCTGTACTGAGACTGGACTGACAGAGGCCTTGTATATATTGTACATAGAATTAGAAAGTAAGATTAAATTTGTAAATACTGACAATGGACTTACTAATATAGGCTATGACAGACAAACGACAGACCCGACCTCTCGTCAGAGAGGGCACCCCAAATGGACAGGACAGTAACTCTCATATAAGGAGAAAGAAGACCATCAGTCGCAATGTGACTTTGACTTGAGTTGACAGTTGATAGTTGAAGTCTAGCAGTCGCCGAGAACAGTTCAGTTTGCATTTGTCTGTAGCAGAAGCGGTAATTGTCATACCGAAAGCGATAATACCTATACTCGCTAGTGTAAAAGTGAGCGTTCGATAGACATATTCGCCAAATGCAAGACCTGCGTTAATTTATTTGTCCCGTTACATAGGCAACACGCGACAATATTATCAATAACAGACTAAACACGATAGACTGAAACAAAAGACTGCGCGCTTGTTCATGACCTAATGCATAACTTACGTTCATGCAACGTGTTCACGCTCAACATTTCATTGCCGCAGTAACGTGAAATTGTGTAATGACAAAGATGAATGTCACGCTTACGGATTTGATCATTGCGTTGCCAGGCAACACGGACCAACACGCAACAATAGAGGAAGGTGTGTTTTCTGTAGAGCCGACCGACGCACCAGTAGACTTGCTGGATAGTGATCACGCGATATGTGTTTACTGTAGGTCCATGTCCGTTCCGCGGACATCTCGTCAGAGAGAATGTTACATAAGGACTGTTACCACAAGAGTTCAGTCGGAAAAAAGAATCTCTAGTCGTGGTCCTCAAGGGGCTTGACGCCAAGACGAACTGATTGGCGGTAAACCGCCAGTCGTAAACTAACTGTCTGACTCTGACTCCTTCAAGGCAGTTACGAATCAGCCGTGGGCTGGGGAAGTGAGTCCAGAAGAATTTTTAGTTCCGAACCAGAGTTATTGAAGACGAAATTGCAAGAAGACATAGTGATTGAAGTGCTAATTTCTGTGTTGAGATAACAGAGTGCGTGTGCAGTGGTGAACTGGAAAGTGTGTAAGTCAGCGATAGCGCTGTATTAATTGTAATTAAGAGAGAGAGTGTAACCGGAGTGCTAATAAATCCAATCATTCTAAGTAGAACCCATTATTTTCGTCACGCGTACCACCTTACACATGACAATATGCACAATTTCACAATTTGAGGCCAAAATAATCCACGAGTGACATTCAGAGACTTAAATAATAATGTCAAAACTTTTAAATTGGTTCAGTTGTCGTACATGACTGCTACATGCAGCAAATTAACAAAAATTCTTGTATACCTGATTAGTTTTCCTCAGTAATGCAAACCTCTCGATGTAGGTCTGTAACCTGAATAGTACTTAGCAATAACACGTTATTGTGGACTACAAAATGCCTAATTTTCTCGCCTTTTGGGGGCGGATTCTTTTGGTGTACCTCGCATGTGTGGTGATGATGTAGCTAAAAAAGTTCGCAATTTTTTGCACTCTGTGAATCACTTTCCATCTCAAAGTGGCATATCTAACTTAAAAAAAAACCTGAAAATAAAATTGATCTTCATAAAAGTCTGTGCATTTGAACGAGTGGGAAAGTAGTTTCCAAGCTGGTGTGATTTCAAGAATTCGAGGGTTATTTCAAAGAGAAATATACAGAGATAGAAAATTTATGTTTAGAAATGGAAGCTTAATGTCTTAAATTTATTTCCGTACTATATGTACGTATTTTGTTGAATAATCCTGTCTGCAATACACAGAATGTTTCTGGCTGTGAACTACATATGAATGTGATGTGACAGTAATTTCTTTGTGTGTGTTTCAACAGTCATCAGGAAGCAGAATACCCTGGTGTGTCAGTTCGCTTCGCCTCTGGATGTGAACATGCACGACAAGCCCGAGGTGAGTCATTACACTTGTGGAGTCTCTCTCTCTCTGATTGAGAAACCCCTCAGGTTCTACTCATCATGTGCTCTCGGCAAACAATTTAATGGAGCCAGTCTGGACCAAATACAGACAGAGCAGCTTGACACATCTTGCGTGATCGCTGTTTTTTTTGGGGGGGCGGGGGGGAAGGGGGGTCTTTCAAAGACTCTGTCCGTGTTTGGAAACCCTTTGCCACATTTTGTAACTTTATAGTTTTTGGAGAGTTCTTTACAAAGAGAAACAGGCCCCCTTACTTGGAGGCCATGTCTGATTGCTACTTAGTATCATGGCTTAAATTATTGGAAAGATGATCATAAAATTTTATGCAGAAAATTTACATCAAAAGATGTCAAGTAAGTCCAGTTGACTGCCCCATTGTCGCATATAATGTGTGACTATAGACAGGGTTTTGGATTGGATATTGGATTTATTTACCACCTGAACACACAACTCGTAATTACATTTGATTGCAGTACCATCTCGAATTTCCACACATTAGAAATCACCGCAGCATCAGCTAAGTCTTTTCCTAACTGTTGTGTCTTTATCAACCTTTCCTTGGTAACGGCCTCTAACAATGGCTGTTCCTCTGCTTCCTTGCTCAGGTCCTGCCTGAACGGTGGCTCCCTTCTAACTGAACTATTCTTGTTTCAGTTGACCTCCTTATAACCCTTCTGCGCGGACCGAGTATAGGATACTGTTTCCAATAGTACCTCTATTGTTGGATGCGTATCCTTCTCCGCAGGAACGTGTTTACCGAGGCGTTGCTTAGAAACGGCTTTACAGGCTGCAGTGAAGCCTGTTTACGTAAGGCAAAGAATTTTTCCCTTTATTCTCTAAACCTTTTCACAGATTCTATTGAAATTCGGGTTGGGGATTTCACTGAAACTTGTCAGGGAATTTCGTTTTGTATCCGTACTCATTCATGAGAAGGCTCGATTTAAATATGACTTTAAATGTACGTTTCCATGAATCTCTCTTCCTCGGAGTTTTCGAAATTCGATATGGTATACTTCCACTGACTTGTATTTCATTGTAACCATTTTTAAGTAACTTCAAATAAGGATGTTGATAGTTATACTGCGTTATGGCTTATAAACCCTTTAGCCCTGTTATGCTGAAGGGTTGTTGGCTCTCTTCCACACCCCCAAATTTGACAACCACTTCCTTGCTAATGGAGAAAACTACATAGCAAGGAGCGTTATAATTTCTGTCCTTCACTATAAATATTAAGACAATAAAATCATTCAGGATGAGATGAGTGGAACATGTGGCATGCATTTAGAAAATGTGAAATGGCGTTAGAAGTTTTAGTCAGGAAACCTAAATGGATCTTAGAAAAATGCCGTATTACTTCGAATATAAGACTCACATTTCACGGCCCCCCCACGGAGAAAATTCGAGGAATATGCACCTTTTAACCCCCCCCCCAGATCGCGCCTTAGCTCAAGCGATTAGTCGCTGGCTTCCCACCGCGGCGGCCCGGGTTCGATCCCGGGTCTGGTCAGGTGGGATTTGTAGTGGACAGAGTGGCGCTGGGGCGGGTTTTCTTCCGAGTACTTCGGTTTCCCCTGCCAATCTTCATTCCACCAAATTCTCCATCATCATAATCACCCGGGGCAGGCTACAATAGGCCAGTCAATGGCCGCCGTGCCGAGTNTCTGGATTCCATAAATGGCTGGGAGTTTCTTTGTCTGCTGAATTATCATCATCGCATGAAGGCCTGTGCTGTGAACATTGCCCAGTGAACAGGAACAGTATATAAACCGTGGTGTCTATAAGTTAGGAAGTTGGTTGTGGCAGGCTTGTTTTCCTATATTTCAGAGACACTCCAGTTTCCATGCTTAAGTGAACAGCCTCATATGGGGCAGAAATGCGCATGATTTTTGTAAATTGCTGGCTGCTGTTGGTCGTACAGTTTCTCCGGGTACTCGAAATATCGTTTTCCCATAATACCATGCTGCAATACTCTGATGGCCAGATTTATAGGTCATATAATGACCGTTCACAATAAAAAAAACTTATATTTTTATTATATGTTAGTAACGTGGTTGTTATATAATCAATAGAAAGACACAAAACAGGATGGATATAAAAAATGACTAGGTTTTGCTTGCAGTTTACTATGCGTAGAAGGACAGGTCTGCAGTGTCTTTGAAACATAATTCAAACCTATCGGCTGCAATGTAGTACCACACCAACATAGATGAATAAATAAGCTTCACTTTATTCCAAGAATGTAATGTATTAGGAAATGTTTACTGAGCTGTGTCACATATCAGGCAGTGCCATGTCTTACCACAGAGGCACAGAGTAAATCCGAGCAGTCCATTTGAGATTCCTCGTGAACAACATAACATGATCACGCTTTCCATGCCATCTGCCATTCTACTAATGCTTCATGTTTGTCTCCCTCTGGGACAGGCCTCCCATGTCACAAAGTTGTTATTATTCAATTGCCACTCCATATTCAACAATCGTTGACCCATGCTGGTATCGTATTGTGAGGTATAGACCCATTGCTGGTCAACGACGTGGTAAACCATCCCCGCGCAACAATAGGACATCGAATCAGTAAAGAAGCTTTCTCAGTAATATAAATGCTGTGTTTTGTGCATGGTCCGTGCCGAGGGTCTGTAAAGGGGCAAATAAGGTCGTTTGAGTCACTCGGAAGTAAAGAGTCGAGTTTCGAGATGCCAGCATACCAGGATATGAGCCTGGGAGCAGAGGAGTTGAACTGAGTCGAGTCTTCAGAATCGGCAGTTGCAGAATAATGGCAAGAAAGGAATTAGGCGGTGCCAGGAACACTTCATGTGTGATTTGAAGTTACAGTGAATCTGTTGTAACTCCGTTGCCAGGATACGACCAGTGACAACTAAAAATCTTAATGCATGTGTAACGGTGAACTGCAGATTGTTTGTAGTAACGATAGCACTGTATTACCTGTAATTCTGAGTTGTGTGAATGTGTAAGGAGCAATAAATCCAATCCAAAACCCCTCTTTAATCACCCCTACACATGACAGTATGGACACATTAGGTGTATATCAAATAGGACGTATTAAAGAAAGAAAATTTGTATTACCGTAAAAACGATGTTTATACAGATCATCATATTGACTTTGTCAGAAAGGAAAATTGCCTGAAATGTCCGACAGTTTAGCTTCTGTCCAGAAGTTTAGGTTAATTAACTTGATGGGGCTGTTTAACTGTGTGTCCTTCATATTTATGTTCCTCGCAGTAATGTATGTGGTATTTTCAGGCAGTGGTGTTGGAAGGAAAATATTGGAAGCGCAAACTAGCAGCGGTTACCGCAGAATACAAGAAGTGGCGAATGTTTTACCGCAACAAGTTGATGGGCTGGACAGCCAAAGATGGCAACGACATGGTATGTATTTCATGATCAGCTCCTGTGGAATGTTCCTAGCAGCCGGAAAGTATGTGTGTATTGTATTGCAGCGTGTATCTTGATCCGGAACAGTTAATATCGGATTGTGACTTAGGATTTGAGGTTCTCACAGCGACGGTAAGAAGATGGAACTCTTCACTTAAGATCTTGATATCAGCTTATCCACTCCACCGCAATTTTACTGTACGCCACTGCACTCTCTTCTTTGTCTTGCAGTCACTGCACTGTCGGCTTCACGTCTAGCTGTACGCCGCTTCTAAGCTCACGATCAGATTCAACTCTGCTGCCTTCTCTTTGCCTTAGAAGCAAGGTCATATTTCTAGAAAGGGCCAGTTCACACGCGAGAGACGTGCACTGTAATTCTGGAAGCTACGAAAAGAGGAGGGAGGTCAGAAAGTTAGATGAACGAGTGAAGTGCGCATGCTCACCAGTGACCCGCTTCCTCACCCCCCTCCCACTTAATTAAGTTGGTTCGGCACTGCACTCTCTTTAAGATTACTAGTCCCTAATAGCACGTAGATATGGTGCCAGTGTATCCAGGTGGATCACCGACGTCTTTGCCTTTGTATGACGCTGGATCCTTCAGGCTGAATCCTTGATCTGTGTGATCACCTTGTACGGGCTCTCCCAGGATGGCTACAGCGTAGGGGACGTTCTCCAATTCCGGGTCGGGCGATGCAACAAGACCTGGTCTTCTTCCAGGCATTAAGCTAATCTGACTTGGCGGTCGTAGCGGACCTTCATCCGGTCGCAGGTCTCGGCGATCCCTTCAAGCGCTGTTCCCTTCCCTAAACTGGTCAGCAGGCCCATGCTCTGGGTTTGGGGACCTCGATGTGCTGCGCAGGTGTCCCACTCTATGCTTCGCCCCTCGCATGTAGCCGGTAGTACCGTTCTCTGACTTTTAGGGGTTTTGTTCACCCCCAGATGCCATCTCGAAAATCCGACGTGATGCTCTTGGAGTATTTTACTTTGTTCCCGGGTAGCTATATGTGGGCTAGCTTGGAACGACCGTTGGCCGGCTCCAACTTACGTTTCACGGTATCTCTCACCACCAGGGAGTTCCACTGAGCCCAGTAACTATTGTAGGTGGCACTGCGGTCGGCGATGTTCTTCCATTTGGGACGCTCTCCAGCCTCCATGCCTCTTAGAATCGGCATTACGTCATAATAGAGCTGTCCACTCGGTGGCACGGCCTCAGCCACCTGCGGCGGCAGAAGTGATAACTTACCTTCCGGCTGCCTGACTGTCATTCGATTTTCCCAAAGTGAATGTAGTATTCGAGGTACGGTCGTCTAGAAAGCGCGTCGTCGCTTTTATTGCACCCGCCCCTGGCAATGTTCATCCCTCCTGGCAGGTGTCTGTTGTCGATATTGACCCAGTGTCCTGTTCACTCCTCGTTGGGAAACCATCGAACTTGATCAAAATTTGCTGATCGTCGCCTCCATGGAGCCGTACACCTGATCAGTTACGACTCTCACACCGAGGGGATATTGCCCCGTCGCTGGCCTTCGTATGGACAAATGATTGTTGTTCCCCACGACACCATAATGACACTTCTTCGTGCAGTAATAGCACAGTGCTTCAAATCCACGGCCGCATCCTAAGCTCTCGGGACATCCGGCCCCAGGATGAATTCGTCTGTGATCTTAGCGACGAAAACCCGGATGTATAGCGCGCTTCATCCCAGAGCCAGCTCCACCAGCGCCTCCCCGGACACCGCTTGTAGAACATATGGCCGACGGCTTTCTCACCTCTGCTCGCTATTCTCTTGGGTCTAGTGATATTCACATGCATCGGTCTTCATTGTCACATGGCATGGCTTGTCTGTATCTAGCCTTTGGCGGTTATGCTGTAGGGGATGAGGGTGATGACGCCAACGGCCCGTATTTCACGCCGGCTCATACTCGTTTTCTGTGTCCGGTTTTCCTCGTCCTTTCTTTGTTGACAGTCTGATCTGAAGTGACCCGACGTCTCCTCGCTTCTAGTATACAAGTCGTTTAGCCCCGCGGCGCTCGGCCACCTACGTGTGTGTTCTCATGGGGGCTCCATCGCTTTCCCTCCGCAGCGTCTCTGTTGGTCTGGCTGCCACTTTTGCACAGCCTCTAGGTGCAGGGCCCGGTACCTGTTACCGCCCTTAAGGAGTTACCGTTTCACATCCGTACCTTAACTCCATCAATGAGTCCATAGGCTGCGTCCCCATGGATGAGATCTCGGCAAACCTGACGGGGACCCAGTTTGTCCGCAGCCTTACGGCCGCAGCGAATTTCTATGGCCACTCACTGCCCAGCAGATCATGGCTTTGAGTTCTGACTGGTAGTTCACCACCAGGTAGTGGGGGCTGTGTATGGCGTCGACGTTTTCACCGTGCAGGACAGCCAATGTAAATGTGGTCTTCTCTTGGTCTGCCCAACAGATGTGGTAATACACGACCTCAGATTATTAGTGGAACACTGTCCACAATCCAGATTCACCATGGCAGCGCAGATCCGTGTGTTTCCACTGCCTCCACGTCTATTCTGCGCTGGGCGTTTACTGCCATCAGCTGCTTATCAAAATCCCAGTGTGTGGCTTACATGTAGTGTCAAGTTGCCTCCGCATTGAGTTGCATCGCTCTTATGTCACGTCATTTGCATCTTAGTTCCCACTCCACAGACACTTGTCGAGCTCCTGAATCACTGCCATGACACCCTTTCAGCTGTCTAGCCTGTCGCTTTTTCTCTGATTTGGTGTGGGCAGCCTCTATGTCATGTATTTCACTTTTATTTCTTTCTTCAGTTATTCCTGGCTGTTGCTTATGCTATTTTTAAGTTGTCTTTTGGGTGGCCGCCAGTTGGACATGGCAGGCATTTATCTTATTTAACTGCTCCAAAGCTACTTGCAGTGTGGGTTCCAAAAGCACAGATAAACACCTAAGAGATTCCGTGGTGTCACAACCCATAACACCACTATGTTGATTCTTTTTGTCCCATTTGAGAAGAGAATTTGATTTTATATAAAACTAACATGTTGCTACATATGTTGATACACTCCTTCATGATTCTGTTAATGTCTTCTCCTTCAAGACACCGATATTTCATAAGAATTTTATTTAGTATAGCTGTGCCCAGCCACGCCTTGCTGTGGCTCAGTCTGCCCGTTCTTCCCCAGTTTGATTTGAAATTACTCGACGCATTGCTTCCCCTCCATGAGTACGACGACCTAAGTTTCATCTTCTGTGAGGCATTATTTGGATAACTAAAGCAGATAGATTGCACTGATGAAGCACTGAAGAAAACGAAATGAAAAACAATGAAAAATAAACTATACTCCAGACTCACTTCCTCGGCACTAATTCCAGAGTGAACCAGTGACTTACAGTTTCCATTCGTGTGCGCTCTCTCTCACACACACATGTGCATGCGCACGCACACACAAAAAACAGAGTGAGCCAATAGGAAGTAAGACAGGGATAACTAGAACTGGCCTTGAAAAGGGCTGCTAGTGCAGATCTGTGGACATGAGTAAGGGTCTGATAGGCAGAGAACTGGGGAGGATTTGAGAGCAGTCTCACATAGGTTGTAGGCATGCGGTGGTAGATAGAAAGTAGAAAGTGCAAATGGAGTGGAGGGAGACCAGGACAGGAAGGAAAGACTTTGGGTCTGATGGGTGCCCGGAGAGGGCAGAGTTGGTTCCCTGATAAGGGTGGTCCGTATGGACCTACGTGACTTGGTGGTGAATGAATCTATAGAATCCTGTGAGAAACTCGGCTCCTACTTATCGTGACATATTTTGAAATTGGCAGTTATATTTTTGGTTCATGACAAAAAAAATTGATGTCACTGAGGAAACAAGATGGTCTGAACCCATCAGCTGACTGATCAAGGTTCTATGGGTGCCCTGGAACATTACTGAAGATCAGCAATGTGCTTGTCTGACAGGAGTGTTGCTGGTAGACTGACGCTGTCGAGCAATAATAAGTGACTCATATGCGACATGTGAGACAGGTGAGACACAGCGAGGGATACAAGAACCAACAGTGGGTACAGAAACATTGGTCAGAATTGCTGGGTTTTCAGACCTTGTCCATCTTCCATTATTCTAAAAACCAGAAAACACAAGGTTTCAGAAACTGGGCTCTTTCTAAGGGAACCAAAAGAGTATGTGTCTCCCTACTCACCCTGAGGACAGAAACAGATCCATTTTCCAAAATGTTGTGTTTTCTTCTTTTTAGAATACCAGACAATTACAAATTCTGAATACCCAGTAATTCTGAGTCTTACACACCATCGTCAAAACCGTTTAGAATCTGCTAAAAACAGAGGTGTCAAACAGTGGACAGCAGACATTAGAAACAATTTATTGGGAAACTAACAAACACTGAAGTTCCATAGTGTATACATTTCTGATTTGCTCTTACTTCATAATAAAAATGTAGTTAGGGTTTGACCCAATTCGCTGCTTTTTAACTTAATCATACCAGCCTGGCTTAGTTAACAGAGATCACTGCATATACTGCCACTATCAGGTGCAGGAGAGGAAAGACTTAGACACTGTTGGAAATAATAGTCACATTTATTGTAACATCTTTCAAACTTGGCTGTGCATTGTTTTTAGATTAATTTTGCAACACATCGCTTTCTTGGCAACTCCATTTGGGATGCCACAAGCTGGTTCAGGTCCTGTGAATGGCTGTTCAGATCCTGTTCTTGCCAGTTCATCTGCGGTTTCATACCCAGCAGTACTCTCCTACTGAGATGCAGCAAGCTGGTTCAGATCCTATGAACGGCTGTTCAGGTCCTGTTCTTGCCAGCTCATCTACGGTTTCTGTACTGACTCTTTCCTTATAATAAAAAAAAAACATTGAATTTGTATGCAACTCTTTAGTGTCAGCTGATATTCAAATCTCTGAGAAGTCGAAATTGTACACTGAGTGAATAAGCAATCAGCATCAAAGCTTTGCTGTTGATTAATATTACATGCAGCAAAAAAAAAAAATAATTATACGAGGGGGTGCCCAAAAGAAACTGAACTTATTTTTTTTAACTTATTTATTCAAATTTTAAGCACAAACCTTCAATCCCCTTCAAAGTACTCTCCACTTACACTAATACACTTGTCTAGTCTTTTATTCCATTTTTCAAAACATTGTCTAAATTCGTCTTTTGAGATACTTGACAGCGCCTCCGTCGTTTTTTCTTTCCTTTCATGTCTCTTTTCATTCGAGGAAACAAAAAAAGTCACACGGGGCAAGGTTGGGTGAGTATGGAGGTTGAGGAACAGGGGTCATACCATTTTTGGTCAAGAATTGTCATACAGACAGGGCTGTATGAGCAGGGGCATTGTCACGATGGAAAAACCAGTCACCCGACTGCCACAAATCTGGCCGCTTAGCCCCAAGTCACTCCCGACAGCTCCACAATTTCTTTAATGGTCCGTCGTCGATCTTCCTTGATGATTTCACGAATTTTTTCAACATTTTCATGTGTTCGGGCCGTGGAAGGACGACCAGAACGAGGTTTGTCATCAATTGACATTTCACCATTTTTGAAACGGGAAAACCACTCAAACACTTGAGTTTTCCCCATGGCATCGTCCTTGTACACCGTTTTTAACATTTCAAGAGTTTCTGTTCCACTTTTCCAAGCAAAAAGCAGAATTTCACCGCCGCACACTGTTCACGAAAATCAGCCATTGCAAAAACGACGGTCACACAAAACAGTTGTCACTATAAACTCTGCCGAAAATAGTCTTTACCTTCTGAAGCTTATCGAATCAGGAATGTTAGCTCTATGCGCTCATAGCGGCAAAACGCGGTACTACAAAAGCTCTGCCCACATAAAAATTAGTTCGGTTTCTTTTGGGTACCCCATCGTGTGTAACTTGATGAAATGCTTCAAAACCATATTGTAATGAAGACCGAAATAAATCTGAATTCATTGCAGTCCCAATTAATCTTTTACTTCATTTTATTTGTTTTCTTGTATCCTAGTCTATTACAATCAAACATTAAAATGACTGGCAACACAGAACTAACTGACTGACTGACTTAATTTCATGGAGCCGAGTCCTTCTTGAGAAGCCACTAATTGTTCAGCTACTCAAGAACTTACTAGCATTTTATGTATCCTGAACCAGCTCAGTTCACTCCATACCACTCCATCCTGTCTCTAAGATCCATTTTAATATTATCCACCTATGTCTTGGTCTTCCTGGTGGTCTCTTTCTTTGTGGCTTTGCCACCAGTATTCTGTATGCATTCCTCTTGTCCCTCATTCATGTTACATGCATCTGCACATCATCCTTCTTGGCCTGATCATTCTAATTATACTGGGTGAAGAGTACAAGGCAACACAGTTATATTTTAATTAATAATGGATTTGTATAAATGTGGAACTATCAATTAAAGTGGGAGCAGCTGCTGAGGAAGTCACAGAATGAAGAGTTTGGTGGTTATGATGAAAGGTGTATGTGTAACATGTCTGTTTATGGTCTTCTGTTGCAGATAACGGATGCGTTCGACTGGCAGCCACACAGCAATGACAGTGTTCATTCAGTTGGCTCCATGATGGTGGATGAAGACTACATGGAGTTCATGTCAGACACACTTTTCTCTACTATCTCAGCCAATCAACCATTTGCCTTTCCTGATCCGCGTGAAATAAGTGAGTAGTAGACATTGCTCTTCTTTGTGTAATATCTGTTTATTTAGATGGACCTACAGTTCTTGTCAGTCTGCTGACTGCTAGTATGTGCTGCAGGGTGTACTTGTCCTGTTGTTCTTATTAATACCAGTACTGGTGAGATCTGTTCGATATGTGTAAAGTGCACTTATACTAGATATGGTGCTGACATGCTTGTTTCATGGTGCCAGTTGACTGTCACGAAACTTCTGAACTATGCGTGACAGAACTTTACCTAAACGCATTTAGTTAGATAAAAAGAAACAGTGCATCTCTATAGTTGACCTAACTGTAAAGGCATTTCCCTGCCAGCCTTGTTTTGTTACCTAAGACAGACTGAGTCTGGAATGTTATATAAATAATCTGAAATCCAGACAAGTAGGTACTGTCCAGGGAACATCCTTATAGTTGTTACCACTACTGATAGAAAAGTATGATGCAGCTCTTAACATGTGGCAGCACTCTTGTGGCATGGCTAAGGGTCACCCGTGGCAGCACTCTTGTGGCGCGGCTAAGGGTCACCCACTGTAATATAGTGTGTCAGTCAGTAAGTACGGTAGATACTTATGTGAACCACAGTGGAAACATTGTCATCTGGGAAGATGTTTGATTCTCCATTTAGTTAATTGTTGTTTGACAACTTTTATTTATTGAAGTTTTCTTCCTCCTCTTTTTTGTTAAGGCATTTCATGCCTCTCTGAAATTGCGTTCTGTTGTCACAAATATTAATATAAAACCATTATAGTTGTATTAAAAATATTTTTTGGTAATGAAGTATTGATTTTTCTTTTGGTGATTCTTCAAGTAATATATTGAAGACAATGAAAGTGAAAGAATATTCTGCATGCTTATTTTTAGGTTACTTAATTACACATTTCAAATTTGTAGGTTATGTAGCACTCAGGGCACTGTATGCTTTGAGTAATGCGTAACAACATTGCTGATGCTTGCAGTGACAATAAAGAACTGACTGAAAGACTAATGAGCATATCATATTATTGCAGCTCGTAATGCTGGCGGTATTGCAGATTTCATTCAGCCCAGCCTTGTTCAGCTCCAGCCAAATCTTGAAGACTTCATGGATACTTTGGAACCTCTTCAAGGCAAGGATGCTCATTGAATTTGAGGTTGTCTTGACACTGACTATGAGGAGTATGGTTTTCTGAGTTGTAATTCTGTGTAGTTTGGAGAAAGTCTAACATTTTTGAGGACTGTAGCACCTCTGTCTTCAGGGTTAAGGAGTAAAGCAAGCAAGAAACAGGCAGAAGCAGGCAGCAAGTTGAGTAAAACATTGGACATCACAGAAACTACACAACTTTACAGCCTAGGAGACTATACTCTTCAAGTATACATGTTATACGCTCATTTGTATGTTGTGAGTTGATGTAAGATAGGAGATAGTAAGAGAGTGAATTCTTTGGCTTTGACACATAGATCACATTTAATATACTAAGGACTGACCATATGGTTGCCCATATCACTTAGTGCTCTGAACATTGTTTAAGAAAAACTGATTTTTACAAAAAGGAATGAGTCAGGATTGCATAACCTTTTCAGTGCCATGCCTCACCATTGAACTATGTGCTTAAAGATTCCAAGGCTGTTTATGGTTAAATTCAGTGGCACAGAAAATCCCACAATACTTCCTGAGTTTACTTTCAAATGACCACCGGTATAGATAGAATGAAAGCCTGTTCTTTCCTCTAAAATTTGGTATATCATGCTTGATTCTGTCTGTTGACTGAACTGATGTACTGAGCAATTAATGTTAGGTCAGTCTCTTCAGATACGGAAATTTTAATGGCTAATGGCATACAGATGTTTTGAAAATGTGGTACAGTTCAGATATTTGGGAACAACGATAAGAAATCAAAACCTGATTCAGGAGGAAATTAAGAGGGGATGTAGCTCAGGTAACGCTTGCTACCATTCAGTCCAGAACGTTTTGTCTTCTTGTCTGCTGTCCAAAAACATAAAAATTAGAATATACAAAACTATAATTTTGCCTGCCATTCTGTATGGGTGTGAAACTTGGTCTCTGATATTAAGGGAGGAGCACACTGAGAGTGTTTGAGAACAGGGTGTTGAGGAGAATATTTGGACCAAAGAGAGATGAAGTGATAGGAGGTTGGAGAAACTGCATAAAGAGGAGCTTCATAACTTGTACTCTTCTCCAAGTATAATTAGAATGATCAAGTCAAGGAGGATGAGATGGACAGGCATATAGCATGAATGGGGGAGAAGAGGAATACATATAGGATATTGGTGGGAAACCAGAAAGAAAGAGACCATGGGGAAGACCAAGGCATAGGTGGGTGGACAGTATTAAAATGGATCTTAGAGAGATTAGATGGGATGGTATGGATTGGATTGATCTGGCTCAGGATAGGAAGCACTGGGGGGCTCTTATGAACGAAGTAATGAACCTTCTGATTCCATAAAATGCTTGAGTAGCTGCACAATTGATGGCTTCTCAAGAAGGCACAGCTCCGAGAGTGAATGGCATACAGAGAGTTAACTGATTCCCATGTCTGAACAGTTCAGAAGTCTTGAGTGTAAAGGAATGTACAGAAACATGCATTATTTTTTTACATTTACACTGTTTACATTATTGTTAGTGTAACACTATTACTAAGATATGTGTTAAGGTACAACCTTTTTCCATAAAGTTCTGAGACTGATTTGATATCTCGGCTTAGGTAAATGGCAGCAGTTCCGGGAAAGGTGTTCTAAATACGGAACATTTTATGGCTTGAAAGTGTTATTGACATTAGTTCGCTCGACCTCTGCTAGGATGCAGGGCGCGGTGGAAAACCCATGTCAATTATCAGTTGTGAATTGTTGCTGTGAGAAGAATGAACGTTCAATTTGAGCAGCGAGTTAACATGAAATTTAAGGCCGCGCCATAGCTCAAGTTGTTAGACACTGGCTTCCCACCGCGGTGGCCCGGGTTCGATCCCAGGTCTGGTCAAGTGGGATTTGTGGTGGACAAAGTGGCCGTGGGGCAGGTTTTCTCCAAGTACTTCGGTTTCCCCTGCCAATCTTTATTCCACCAATTGCTCCACAATCACCCTCACCTATCATCTGGGGCTGGTACAATAGGCCAGAAGTGCCCACAGTACAGAGGACTTAGTCCCACCCCACTAGCAATAAGAAAAAACATCAAATTTTGTGTGAAGCTGAGCAAGATGGCCACAGAGACATTGCAGCTTCTCCATGATGCCTACGGCAATGAAGCTTTATCTCGGGCGTGAGTGTTTAAGTGGCACAGGCGATTCGTGTTGGGCAGGGTGTTGGTGGAGGATGACACAAGATCTGGCTGGTCTTTGAGTTCCCAGGACGAAGACAACGAGGTTCACATCAGAGACATGGGAAGACCATACTGTTACAGTGCGCGTGTTAGCTGATGCCCTGAATATCAATAAGTCGACCTGCCACCAAATTCTGCAAGAGGACTTGGTTAAAAACTCAATGCCACACACACCCAGGATCAGAAGTAGGTGTGAGCTTCAGTTTGTGCAGATTTCTTACATGAGGCACAGAACAATTCCACGTTCATCAACAGTATGATTTCCAAGGATGAATCATGGTGTTTCCAGTACGACCTTCAGACGAAGAGACAAAGTGTCAGATGACAGTCAGCGGGTTCTCCAACGTCAAAGAAAGTGAGGCGGCAGCCATCAAAAACAAAGACTATGATAATCGTTTTCTTCGATGCCAGGGGTATTTTTCATCACGAATTTGTTCTGCAAAGGCAAACTGTCAACCAAGAATTTTCCATGTCCGTACTCAGATGTATGCGTGAGGCACTTCAGAGTTGTCGTCCAGACGTATTGGCGTCTGGACAGTTGACTTTGTTGCATGAAAATGCGAGACCACGCACAGCCCTAAGTGTCAACAGATTTCTCGCCAAACACAACATTACTATGCTTCAACATTCTCTGTACTCCCCTGACCTCTCTCCATACGATTTCTTCTGTTTCCACAACTGAAAGAATGCTAAAAGGATGGCAATGTGAGAATACAGGGGATATTCAAGTGGCTGCAACAACAGAGCTCACAGCCATTCACCAGCTTCTTCCAGGACTTGCCGAAATGCTGGCAACAGTGTATTGACTGAGGAGGAGACTACTTTGAAGGGGACAGGAACCATTAGTTAATAAGTTGAATTTTGTATTTTTTACAGGCTCAGTCTTGGAACTTTATGGACAAAGGTTGTATTATTCAACACAAAGATCCAAAATGAATATTCCTGATATCACTGTGAACTGCATATTCACTTTGTGTGACCTGAATTTCTCATGGTGCTGGGTTTCAGATGCATGGAGTGAAGTCACACAAGATGGGAGGATAATATTAAAAGAGATTTTTTTAGAAATAATTTGCGAAGATATGTATTTAGTTGACTCAGGATAGACAGTGGCAGGATTTTGTGAACATCTCAATGAAGCTTTGGGTCTCATATTGGCAGATTTCCTGATGACTTGAATGACTGTTGACTGATGAAGAAACACATTTTGCACCGCAGTTGGTTAGTTTCTTAAGTAGATAGTCGAAGTATGAAGATGGCTTGAATTTGGTTATTAATTTTTTGCTCTGCATTTTTTTTATACAGATTTACTAAGTGCAAAGCTACCATCTGTCCCAGAGGAGTATATCCCAGATGACATGTTCCGTGGGAGGAGTGTTGGATTGGATGTCCTGGGTATCCAGCCAGAAGCCGCAGTGGCACAGACACAAATGGCGCAGCAACCCATGGAGCAGGCGCCCCAAAGCAGTCCATTGCAGTATACTGCTACCATCTATGCCCAGCCAGAAACAGACAGCAGCTTCAGTGCTTTTGCTCCAGGTTCCTTGCAGCAGGGTACATATATTATCGAAATGACAGAAAGATGTTTATGTCCATTAACTTGCTTGGTTCATTAGTTGGCATCCCAAAATGTTTTCTTCAGAATGCTCTGAACAGGTTGGTATAGTGGAACTGGTCACCATTTATATCTGAGAGGTATCTGCTTCAAATCTCATCCGTCCTACTGGCTGTCTTGATTTAGGATGCAAGTAGAGATTTCTCAACATTATGCTGGTTTTCCTTTCAGGAATTCTGTTCTGTAGAATATGAAGCAACATGGCCACCATATGTTGAGCCTTTTGGTTCATAGTAATAACTAACGAGCTGTTTGAGTTCTGTACATGGAATTTTATATGGAGGTAGATTATAAACATACTTATACTTCTGGCGTGAGTAACTTTCAGGAGTGCCTGTTAAATTCGTTCCAGCCATCCGTGTCAATGCATGAAACAGCTTGAGAACTGCTGAAACGTTTTTCTTGAAATCTGATGTTGGGTAATTCTAACAAGGTTTGTTCACATGTTCCAATTTTATTTAAAATCAGACAAAATTAGGGGACAGTGTTCATGAAGACCCACATGAATTTCTGCAAGTTCTTGCTTCTTAAATCACTCTTCATAGCATATCAGTAATGTTGTCTGAATTACTTCTTGAAGTCAGTCAGTCCTTGAGCTTGACAATATTCCTGGGGGCAGTTAAGGTAAGCTTTCCGTTTGTGATGCCCCCACAGAAAAAAAAAAAAAGGCACATGCGCTGAAATCTGGCCATCAAAGATGGCTTCCTGTTACTTCCTCCCTCTTAGGTCAACATATTCTCATCACCACCCTGTTCTCAGGTGCTCCCAGTCTGTGTTCATCTTTTAATGTAAGAGACCAAATTTCACACCCATAACAAAACCACAGTTGTGTTTGTCTTGATATTGACATTTTTAGGAGTCAGATGGGATGAAAAAATATTCTGAACTGAATGTCAGCAAGCATTCCCTAAATGCAATCTGCTGTTAATTTTTTAGTGAATGCAGGTTTTATGTGTTACTGTCATTCCCAAATATTCTAACTTTGTCATATATGCAAGGCATTTATTGGCTATCTTTATGTTATTCTTTTTGTCCTACATTCTGTGTTTACTTCTAGAACTTCCTTACTAGCGACTCTTAGAAATATGTGTTTTTTCTCTGTGGTTTTTATGTTATATGTATTTATGTATAAATGTTAGAAAAATGCATAAAAAGACTCTTGATTCTTTTAACCCACATATTGCAAATAAGGAATTTCCCATTATATGATCATAATTCAAAATTAATCAGATTTTTGTGACATTTTGTATAATAAAACATCTGAAAGAGAGTAATCATTTTTTCTCACTATGCAACTTCATCTCTTTTCTGTCCATATTCATACATTCTTGTTATTTGTTTATGTATTTATTTCATGAATGAGATTCCATTACCATTTTTCAAGTTTGAATGAGTTCTGTAGACAGAATCAGTGTAACAGCATTTATATTAAAGA
Source organism: Cryptotermes secundus (assembly GCF_002891405.2). Lineage (NCBI taxonomy): Eukaryota > Metazoa > Arthropoda > Insecta > Blattodea > Kalotermitidae > Cryptotermes > Cryptotermes secundus. Next base: position 504,703 of record NW_019733849.1, read on the forward strand.
GCCTGTTTTTACATCCACTTGCTTTTGTTTTGTCAGCTGCTGCTCAGACTGCATATGAAGATGTGTCATCGGTTAACAAGGTTCGCACTCTTCGTTCATCACCACGCAGTCATCCCCAACACCTACAGAATCAGCAGACGCAAGCAACACCGCTTCCCGTGCCTCAGCAGTCTCATGCATTATTTCAGCAGCCGTCTTCAGCACCGCAGCAGCAGGTTGTTCTCTGTTCGTCACCACAGTACCAAGCCTTCAGCATGAGTGATTTAGGTTCATCCAGTTCTCCCAGTCATTCTCCCCCTTCACAACCCCCACCATCCCCTCAACTGCCCAGTTACGCCCTTTCATCTCAAGGAGCTCAGTGTTACAAGCAGCCATATCATCGGCCTGGTCCCCAACAGCAGGCTGGCTTTGCGAGTTTTCGTCTCCCATCCTCTCCAGTGGCCATTTCCCCCAGTCCCACCCCTGGTTCAGAACCACCCAGTCTTAGGCAGTCCATCACATCACCCACTGTAAAGAGCCCGTCACTTCGATCTAACAGTCTACCCAGGCTGCAGGATGACACATTTGTTATGCCCAAAGTAAGTACCATGATTGTTCCAATGTGAGCTGCTTGTTTATGCCAGTTGTCCTGTGCCGTATGCTTTGAGCCATGTTTGTGCACTTGTGAAGTACACAGATGCTTTTGTGCTCCACGTAAAGTTCAAATGGTTTGGCTTTTGCTGAGTAGTTTCCTTATTTTGTACAAATTTGAACAGTTTTGCTATAACTGTGTGAAGTCTGGGAGCAGTTGAATTAAAGAAAGCGATGTAACTAACATAATCCATGGAACAGAAGATAGTTAATCTTATGGTCAAATTTTTCTGTTAATGAACACAGCTGCTTGTCATCATCATGATTTCAAAGTCCTCAATTCAGTACCTAGTTCACATCTTCACAAACTATTGCTGTAAGATTCATTTTAATGTTGTCGTCCTATCTATGTCTTCTCCTAATTGGTCTTTCCATGACTTTGTGTCCTCAGTGCATGTTACATTTGTTGCTCATATCCTCCTTTGTATGTATCATTTCAAAAGCACAAAGCATTGAACAGGTTGGTCTGAAGGTGGGACTTACATTCAGGGAATGCTGGGTTCAAACGACTGAGCCACTGGCTGTCGTGTCTGAGGTTTTCCATGGCTTTTGTCTGTCCCTTCAGCCAAATTTTGGGATAGGAACCTATTTAGGGCACGACCACTTTGTTCCATACCCTTTCTAATTCATCAGCTATCTTACCATGCAACACTGTGTGTCCTTAAAATTGAAAGCACTGTTAAATACCCACAAAAAATGGGGGCACGAAGGAATGATAAAATTATGCCCTTAAAAGGTTAATCACACAAAGACAGTACTAGATGAAGGGTGAAGATTATGACCTGTTCGTTATGAAATGTTTTCTCTTGTTCTGCTCCTTTGTCTCTCTTAGATTTTAGTAATACCCTTAGTACTGTTTCTTTTCTGTCCCCAGAGTGAGAAGTGAAGTTCTAAACAACATACTGTCTTGTGTATTAGTTGGATTGGTAATTGGATTTATTAACAACCTACCGTTCCACAGGTGGCATTGAATTCCTAGTGGAACGTTCTCAAAGTACAGGGGTAGGTGACTTTGCAGAAACTCCCTGTAAGACTCTTCTGTGAGATGACCCTCGAAGAAGTGTGGCCCAATTAGATAATTTCCTATTAATCCACACCACACATTTACAGAATACCTGTGTTGGTCACTATGTCCTGTTACGTTTCGTGGAATTTAATGTGCCCAAGTGTGCAAATTTCTTGTGTTAGTTATGCCATCATTGGTGAATGTACGTTTCATCTGTGAATAAGATGTGTGGAAGAAAATCCAAATTTTCTTGAAGCCATTCATGAAATTCCACACGAGGTGCATAATCTTGAGCAAAAGTTGTTGGACTCTCTGTAGATGGTATTGGATGCAGACCGTGAGAATATAATATTCTCCATACTTGAGTGGGAGGTATGCCTGTTGTGCACGCAATTCTGCACACACTTGAAGTTGGGCTTCTCTGAACTGCTTCAGGAACGTCCTTCTCGCTATTATTGGTTTGCTGAGCACCCCAATACTCCATTCCCCCACATCTGTGTTCTGTTTTGCACACTCAGATTACTGATCCACCTTGAAGATGGAAAAAGCAGATTTCTGCAAGCGGTTGATGAACCACACTGCATGTCCCCACATTCCAGAAGGCAGTACTCTTCCTGTCTAGCATTGTTCCAAAAAGTGAAGTATGCTGTACCACTTCGCGGCATTGCCTAAATTTTCTTGTTGCTTTGTACCTATTGTTGAAGAAATATGGTGGCTGTAACAGGGAGTAGAATTTGTTAACAACACCTTTTGGACTGAGAAGGAGATGGAAAAGCTATATTAAGATTGATCTTAAGTAAATTCAGTTGTTACTAAGATGTGCTCTGAATTCAGTTCTCTTAGGATTCTGCACAGCTTCGGGCTTCAGTGTGTGCAAAGTGTCAGATGAATCTACTGTGCGCAAAAATTACGTGAAGCAGTGTTACAGTCTTACAATTGGAAGCACTAGAGATAAGATTCAAGATAATTTTGTGTGGGTATCAATCGACAAAACACAAGATTGTGAGGGACGGTTTATTGCAAATTGTATAGTTGGATCCCTTAATAAGAATGAACAATCTACCCCATATCTTCTTGCGGTAGAGCAATCTGAAACCACAAATAGCTCCTCAGTTTCCGAATTTTTTATCAGTTCCATGAATTTACTATGGCCGAATGGCATTCATTAGGAGTGCATATTGCTCTTTGTGACTGATGCCGCAAGTTATATGATGAAAGCCGGTACTGTTCTTAAAGTTATATTTCCAAATATGACACATTTGACTTGCCTTGTCCATGGGTTGCACCGTGTTGCAGAAATGATTAGTGCAAATTTTCCGCTTGTTGACAAGTTGGTGTCTTGTGAAGAAGGTATTTGTTAAAGCGTGATACAGAAAATAAGCCTTTAAAGCAGCAGCACCAAGCGTTCCACTTCCGCCAGAACCAATTTTAACGCGCTGGGGCACGTTGCTGTGTTCAGCGAGTTATTATACCGAGCATTTAGAAATTGTTAGGAATGTCGTGAATACATTTGATCCCAAAAGTGCAGCATCAATTCAAATTGCCCAAAATGAACTAAAAAATGCAGAACTAGAAACTAATCTTTCCTATATATCTGCTCACTTCTCTCATCTTCCATCCGGCATTTTCACACTGGAGGCAAGCAATAGCAATACTACTTTGTATCAGTCGTTAAGTGTGTTCAGAACCACTGTTTCCAAATTGAATTCGGTTCCTGGAAGAGTTGGTGAAGTAGTAATCGAAAAAGTACACAGCATTCTTTCAAAAAATCCAGGATATGAACAGATTTGTGAAATTGAAGAAATTTTAGCCGGTAAACATACTGAACTGCCAAGTAAAAAATCACTACCAGTGGAGCAAATAGCGGCTTTTGTACATGCGCCCCTAAGTTCCTGTGAGGTGGAAAGAAGTTTTTCCCGCTATAAGGACATCTTACGAGACAATAGGAGGTTATTAACTATGGAAAACATAAAACATTTAGTAATTGTGAACTGCAACAGAAGAGAAATTGAAAGTTCGGAGAGCTAAATGTGAGTACCATTGGTTTTTTAAATTTGTAATGAAATGTTGGCTTTGCTGCATGTTTTGTAGTATTTAAGTATAGCTTTTTATTGCAAGTGAGTCATTCAGTGATTACATAAAATGAACTTAAATATTGATTTGTTGGTCTTAAAATAATGTAAAATCAATTTTAATATTTGGTATAAATTTTTATGTGCATATTTTAGTGCATATTTCGGAAGTTTTTCATGCATAAATGCGTACATATTTAAGGGATTATTGGGGCATAAAAATTCGGTCCCTAGTGAAGAGATACCCTTCATCTTCCATCACAGTACGGTCCAGAAAGTCATCACCTTGATCCACATAATGCGCAAGGAATGCCTGCCCTGCAGTCCCTCGATTTCTCTTGTGATCGTCTGTAAACATTTTTGGGAGCAAACTTGTGCACAGTTTCCAATAGCCTAATCTTTTTGTAACAGAGATTCATGGAGAACTGTTCTTCACACTTCTGGACATTGTTGATGAAGTTAATTGATGGTTAAACGTCTGTCAGCACAAATGTTTTCAGCAATTTTTTGGATGATTTCATCAGTGACAATAAATGACCTTCCACTCCTTATTTCATCATGAACATCATTACTTCCCGCTTCAAATTCACGACACCATTTTGCCACGTTTTGCCTGTTCATGACATCCTCGCCATAAACAGAAACAAGTTGGCACTGAATTTCAGCAGCTGTTTCTCCTTTTGCATGAAGAAAACGAATTACTGCATGAACTTCACATTTGGTGGGATTTTGAATGTACACGGCCTTGTTAAACACACACTGTGGCCAGTGAACTCTGCCCTTCACAGTTCCTATCTCACACAGCACCACTGCCATTTCTGAAAAAAAAAAGTCCCTTTCATTTTTACTGGACTTGTATCTTTACTTTCCGAATATCCCTCATAGTGTGAATGCCCGGAGTGTGTCACTTCAAAACCTGTAAATATTAATGGTATGGTGTCTTGGCACAGGACAACTTTTGCATTTCTTACTGTTTACTTTTCATGTGGTAGAAGTAATTTATACAGTGTTAGCCTTCTTTAGTCTCATTGCCTTGTCTGCTTAAGTGCTAATATTGAATCATAGTTTTTCTGTTTGATGCATGCTGTGGTTTTTTTTTTTTTTTTTTTTTTTTTA
>NW_019733849.1:509534-526808 GCF_002891405.2 Cryptotermes secundus
TTTTTTTTTTTTTTAAGTCAATATGTATTGGTATCAATTTTTGTGTACTGGCGAACTTGTATATGACCAGTCATACATCTGCCAGTGTTAGGTCAAAACTAAGTTTGAGAGTTCTGGCAAACATGTTTTTAGAAAAAAAAAGTCTCTGGATACACATGGTTTTGGATCTTCCATCCATTTTGTTCACAAATCTGAATTATTTTGATGCTGATGATCACAAACTCGCTTTTTTTATCAGTAATCCTGTGCATTTTTGCCCTGTTAAGGGCTTTTTTTTTTTGGTCATCTCATCTAATTTACAATTATTTTTGTCTTGCTATATATTTTCCCAGTAAGTGGTAAGTTTTGTTACTTTATGATTATGTCTGGTAATAATTTTCAAAGCTGTTTTTTCAGGGCTGTGGAAATTTTCTGATTGTCAGTATTGTCATTAAGTTCAGAGAATTTGATGGTCTTTACATGATGTCCCTCTTGCCAGAATTGCTTGTTAGTGCAATGAAAGGAAGCTCTTCTCTTTCCATTCAGTAGTAGCAACACAGCTCTGACTGGAGACAACAGTACAGCATTGTGCATATTCTGGTCATAAAACTTTTCTTTTTCATATTCCCATGTTGCTGTGAAAGAGACCAATCATACTATTTTTATTCTATATTTGAAGCGTGACTCATCTACGTGGGCATACATAAGTATTAGGATATATATATATCATATATTTTTGCATTGTTTCGTATAACTGTGAGACATTTTCTCTTAATCTGCAAGAAGAACATAAGTAACAACTGAAAGCAAAAGACCGTAGAACACACTGAGACATAAAACCGTGAGAAAAATAATATATTATGCAAGTTCCAATGTTCAGTTTATACGCTTCTGATAGAGTAGTTACAGTAGTTAAATAAATGAAATTATAATGAGTTAGACATGCAGCATGAATGAAAGAAATATGAAGTGAACAGAAACTTTGATGATGAAACCTTCCAGAATGTCACCATTTGGAAGCTAGAGAAAATAATATTAAAGTGGGTGTTCGAGAAATTGCAGATAAACAGTAGTCCTCTGTTAATTCCCCTGCATTTTGCTGCTCTTGTGTTGTCAAGATGATTTCATATTGACAGGTGCTTGTGTGTTCATTAACAGCCAGATGTTGTGCATTATGTTTTCATAAAGTGTGTTGCTAATATGTGCATTGTGATGACACGTAACCATGTCATATGTGAAGCGCATATGCAGAGGCAGAAGTTTTGAACACATCTAACTGAGAACACTCAATCCATATGTGCGTATTGTATGTGATCTGTGATGTTTGTTTCTGTGCTTTTGAGCAGTGATTACATGAGGGTTCAGTTAAGGAAGATCTGTATCTGACAGCAATAATAAGAAGCAGAAACAAGTCCCGCAATGAAACTATCTGAAGAATAAATCTGGGAAATTCTTCTAATTCTCTTCATCTTTATAAGAGAGATCTTGAGCCATTACACTTCTTAATACATGAATAAGCAATAAAGTCCATCAAATGTAACAAGTTTAATAGGAGAATATAAAAGTTTGCCTTGTTACTCAGTTCAGAAAGTGTTATTACCCCAGTTACTTTCCAACAAACTGGAGATAGGAACTCATGCATGCATCTGTGCTGTGTAACAGTCACACATAACTGTGAAATTTAGTCTCATAATATAGGTAAAGCAAATAAATTGCAACTGTTTATATACAGAGCACTTGAGAAAAGATTTTTAACCTCAAAATTCAATTTAGGGTAGTATAATTTTGAGCAATTTAGGATATTATATACCAGGAAGGATCCCCATGATTTTCTGCAGATTGTACAGTATTGTTAGGATCATATAAAAATGCTGATATTGTTACCAGACTGTGACAGGCTGAGAATTTAGTTTGAATGGTGGAGACAAGAAATGGATACTGAATTTTGGTGGTGAATTGTCTCAGAAAGTGAGAGTTTGGAAGACTAAGAAGGAGATTGGAGGATAACACAAAGATGTATCTTATGGTTTTGATACGTGAGATTGTGAGGTGAATGAAACTGGCTCAGGATTATGTCCGGTGGTGCTAATGCAAATTCTGTGCCTGGAGATTTAGTTTCAGTGAAGTGTGTTGGTTTTACGATGAACACTACGTCCTCATCCACATATGCTTTGTCAGAACTCTGTACCTATATTTCTGTCTTCATATTGAAGCTTATGTGCATACTAAATCCTAGACATTGCAAATGTGGAAATTACTCATGCTCTCTGTTCTTTACTGACTGTTGTTTTTGATGGATATGTTGATAGATGTGAGTTAGAATGTGTAGCATGCAGACTTATGAAAAAGGAAATGTGGTTAGGAAAGTTCAGTATAAGGGGATGTGTCAGAGGTGTAATCTGAGGTGAACTGGATCTTAAGAAATATATTTGTTGATGTGAAATGGATTGAATGGATTCATTGATAGGATTTAGTGAAGGCATAGCAACCAAACCTGTGTTATAGTGTATATCTTGCATCTCCCATCTTTGAACTTTGAGCACATCTTCAAATCTTGTCGTTGTCATCTTTCTGGAGCCGAAGTGGCACCATGACACACGAACACACACAGATGTTACTTTTGAGAGGAACTTGAGCCCACCCTTTGCCTGTTCTCTCATCATATTGAAAATGTCATTAGTTGTCATGTATGTGCACACACATCTGTGTAATGTATTCCCCCAGAAAGTATATATTTCAGGCCACGTCTTCCTTGAATAGCCATTTTGACTAAAGTATTTAGCAGCATCAACAGAAAAATCATCTTCTTAGGTCGAAGCATTCGGAGACTATTCATCTGTTGGTCTCAGTGTACCTGGCGTGAAGGTAACAAGTCATCCCATCTTCCAATTTGATGACCTTACTGACAATCGGACAGATTCACGGCCTGGAAAAAGCCAGCAATATTCAGGTAATGTGTTGTAAGAGCAAAGCTCTACTCTAGACCATAATAAGTGTCTTGAGCTAATAATGTTACAGTACAACCAACTGAAGCAGCGTAATCGGTCAAGAAGTGGCTCATCGTTGGTGTCAGTTGGTGGACAACAGCGTCAACATCCACCCCCTCTTGTATCTCATGCTAGTGATCCCGCCCTTGCCACTTCCCTGTCGTTGATAAGCACAAACCCTCCATCTCCATCAACTAGCACCAGCACCCTCCAACCCCTGTTGGCGCAGCTTCTTACAACAAGTGAGTATTTGGAATTGTTGTGTTGAACTGAATGAAAAATGACTGCCTGTCCACTGGGTTACCATGATGACTGTGTTCCTCTCTCTAGTGACCTGAGTGAGCAGATTGAATTCCTGTGTCATGTCCAGAAACCTAAGTGTTAAAATATACATAACTATTTACTTTATATGATTTGAATGTTTGCCCCTCACTCTAAGAAAGAGCCTAGCTTGAAGGAATTTGTGAGAAGAGTGTTGAGATGAGTATTTTGACCTAAGAAAGCAGAAGTAATGGGGTAAAGAAAATAACTAACATTATTGGTGTGGAGGATCAGATGGGCGAGACATGTAAAATGCATTTTTATGGAAATTATAACTTAGTGTCCTGTTGCATAAAATTATCATTTTTACAGCTCTGTCAATGAATTGTTACATTAACGCATTTGGAGAACTAATATCAATTTTTTTATATGCATAATGGATTTTTGCTGCAATGAAGACACTTCACTGCTTTAGTCATCTGTACTTCTGTAGATGAGTGGATGCATCACTGTGTCAGATAGTTCATTTTTTCATTCTTGTTTACCTCTGTACTGTATGTTCATCAAAATTGGTACATTTAATTTAAAAAATTATTTGTCAATTAATAAATTTGTTATGTGCTGTATATCTTCCTTTACTCATGCCCCTGATGACTGCTTTTAAATTGATAGCCCTCAGCTGGGATATCATATCCTGCCTCATACTTTTCATGGTTTTCTTCAGTCTTTCCAGGTAGATGCTGGGATAGTACCCAGAGTGGGCTGTGAGTGTTCCTTCCAAATCCTTCTGTCATCCTGCCATCCAATGCTGTATGGTTGAGATGCTGACTATATAGTAAAATAATCCCCCCCCAGTTAAGAAAATCACTTTTGTAAAGTGAAGATCTAATGTTTACTGATTTGTCGATGAATACAGGGAAATCAGAAGGAAGGCTTTATGCCCATTTATCATTGTAAGGTAAAGAAAAAAAATTGTTCCTTTACTTACCTAATTAAGCACTACACCATGAAGATGTATGGGGAGTGGGTATGTAGATCCATGTTTTCTCGACCTCAGTACTAGTTGGAGGTGAGAGGTCAGCTTCACATCCCTGCCACTTTACCCCCTGGGAGAGAGCTCTCAGTACCCATTGGGTAGGAGGCAGGATGGACCCCAGAACTGGTCTCCATGATGTTGAGGAGAGAAAATTCTTTATCCTGCCAAGACTTGAACTCCCACCTCTCGGCTGTCAAGCCTATAGCCAGTAGCTGTCCTGACTCCAGTTTTATTGTGATGGACAGGGATATCACAGGGAAGTTCAAGTATTTATTGTTTTATTGTTTCAACATGTAAAACAAAATCTTCTGCTTTCCATGATAACCCCTTATGTAGGCTACAGAGGGTGTCCATTCTCTTGTTTGATGGAAGTATTCCTCATTACGCTGATAATTGAACTGTAGATAAATGACATCAGTAGACTGAGTAACTTTCAACATAAACCTCCCAGACCACAGGAGTGTGTTGCAATTGAAGTCTTATTAAGAAATCTACATTAAGCAATAGGTCATCACTCTGTCATTATAAATGAATGCCATTAACTGACTGACTAACTAACTAACTTCACAGAGCTGAACCCTTTTTGAGAAACTGCCAGCTGTGAAGCTACTCAAGAACTGACCAGCATTATATGGAACCCGAAGGTTCCTTACAATGTTCAGAAGAGCCCTCCACCAGTCCATACCATCCAACCCTATCTCTCTAAGACCTGTTTTAATATTGTCCACCCACCTACATCTCGGTCTTTCTGGTTGTCTTTCCTTCTGGCTTTCCCAACAATATTGTATATGCATTGTTCTGCTCCTCCTTTCTTGCTACATGCCCTACCCATCTCATTCTCCTTGACTTGGTCACTCTAATTATACTTGGTGAAAAGTACAAGTTATGGAGCTCCTCATTGCAGTTTTCTCTAGTCTCCCTTAGCTTCATCTCTCTTCAATTCAAATATTCTCTTCAGCACCCTGTTCTCAAACACCCTCAGTCTTTGTTCCTCCCTTAATGTCAGAGACCAATTTTCACACCCGTACAGAACCACAGGAAAAATTATACGATTGGTCAAATGGTCAAAGACCTAAGAAAAAAATAAGCTGTAAATAGCAGAAACATTAGACAGTCAATAAATTGAAAATAGAAGTTAACTCAGACAATCCAAGAGAATAACAGTCAGCAATTACTCTATTTGTAAACTCTTCCAAACTTTGACAAGTTAGATTTAAAGATCTTTTTGCATTTGAGTGATGTCTGTGTGAGGGGAAATGACTTGTACTTAGCGGCAATAGAATGTCACAAGCTAGACTGGCCCTGGTGCACCGGAATCTTTAACCCAACAGGTAGCAATGAGTATATTAAAAAACGTGTATTACAAATAAATGCTCAGACTAATCATTTTATTTGTGTAATGTGCTTGCCAGTTTTTGTGACATCTCTGCAGTACAGTGACATTTGTCTCCCAGAAGTGTATGCATGTCATCCGGTGCTGCACCCAATTGCTTACTTTGCCTGTAACTTTTTTTTTTTCATAAATCATTGTAAGAAACTTACACTGTACAATTGAGTAGTGTGTTTTGTTTCACATACTTTTCACTGGACTACTCACTCTCTCTCAGTATATACTGTGTACATATATGCACACACACACTCACACTTATATTTTTCAGTATCATCATTTCTCACTTTTATTTTGTGACATTGTACTCTGGTTTAAGGCTTTCATGACATTTACTTCATCTTATGAAATATTTCAGATTCAGTGGGGATTTACAATTTTACTGGTGTCTCGGAAAAAGGGATTGGCAGGACCCAGTCGGTGGTTCCAATCCTCCCAGCACCAAGTCCTGTGTCACCTCAGCCTACAACAGCTCTTCTTATTACTACCTCAACACCTGTCACTGTGGGGCAGTCATTGGCACATCCTTCCAACCAGGTCAGTGCACTCTCTGTCACATTGAAGCCTGTAGCATGGGATCATCTTAACCTGCTTACATTACAGTTATGTCAGATACTGACACAAAGCCTGTTGAGGTTTCAGTGGAAAATTGTTGAAACCAAACTTTGTTAAAAAGTACTTAATGTCAGTATCCTGGGATGTTCTGGAAATTGCACTAACATTTATACTGAGATCCTAAACTTGATAGAATAACAGTATGCACCAGGTGATGCTGCTTCCTGGAGGAAATGTTTTCGGTGAATGTTGATTATAAAAACACACTTCATCAAAAACACCTAACCACACTTTTTCTTCAACTGGAACAGATTATTGTATGATTGTTGTCCAGTTCATCACTAAACAACAGAGATACATTTCTTTGAATTACATTTCACCAACTTTTAACAGCCAGTTGTAGAGCCATTTGTCCTTCAGATGCAAAGTAAACACTTATAGACACTATAATTTTTACTAATAGCGTTTCTTTGACATCATCATACACTACATTTCCTTCCCATGTACATTCTGTTATCTTCTGGTATATTATTATGCAGTCATACATTATTCTTAGTGATCACAAATGCAACAAATGGGTGGAAGTTTTAGAATAAACAGTTCCCATTGCTAGCCACGGTTTCTGCAAATAATCCCGCCATTGCTAACATGCTCTTAGCAATGGAAATTTATTTCTTGCAAAGGTCAAGACTGCAATGCTTCTGAAGCATTAGGTGTACCTCTCAACTACCACATGGAAGTTCATCCCATAACTACTATTATTGTTTTTTTTGGGTACAGAATCAAGACATCTGAGCCAGCCTTAGGCTTTTGTGTATGAGATTATATAACCCTACTTGCATTCAGTATTTGAATAGAAGAGGAGGAAGCTGTTTCATCTTCCTGAGAATTAATGTATCTGGGAGATTGATCTTCATCACTGTTTCTCAGTCTTTCCAGGTGAGATGGAAGGGGCTTGGGGTTCTGCCCCTATGAATGTTTTTGGAAAACAGATTCCTTTTAAGCCATAAATAGGAACATAATGTTTGAGGTTATTGCTTTGGCTGTATTTGTGCATAATGGGAAGAGAGAAGCTCAATAGTAAAATGAAAGATACATAAATCACAGTTCTGCTTCCTACAGCACATACTGTAGGAAGCACTGATTTTCGCAGAGCACATTGAAAAACTGTCAGCTAGATAGCTTGTTATGGCAGCCTGAAAAAGAGTCCTTGTAGTATGTGCCGCTGCAGAGTGACCAACAGGTGCACGTAGGGTTTGAATGTGCATTTTGAGTTCCTATAAAAACCCTTATACATTGTGATGATTTGTCACAAGCTTTTGGATTATCATGACACTGTACAATGTTGCAGTTGTTACTTGGGCCCTTGGGTGGTGGAGGTGGGGTAAGTGGAGGGAAAGGACGTGATTCACCTAGTGACGCCTCAGCTGTGACTTCTTCTGCGGCACTGAGCCTTTCACCCCTTTCATCACCTCTCAACCTGGCATCAGTGAGCAGTCCTGGCCCCCACTCACCTTCCAGGTCATCGCCCCTTCATTCGAGGGTGGAGGTAGATCAGCGCACACAGTCACGTCGCAAAATCAACAATCCACCAAAGGTAGTTAGATCTCACTTTTTTGACTGCTGGAATTGTGTTTTTCTTGTGTCTATTTTGGATTAGTAGAGTAGTAGTTGCAAATAAGGAATTCAGGATAGCGCTCTTCAAGTTCTTCTTTCCTACTCTATGGATATCTAGTGCTACACAGTTTTTCCATGTCATATATAGTTTAATTAAATTTATGATCCAAGAAGTGGCTGTAATATTTATTGTGAAATATCACTTCTATCAACTTCATACAAAAATTTTATCCAATATTCTTCTCTCAAGGTTAAGTCTATAGATAGATGAAATTATTGTGGATCATCAGTGTGGGTTTCAATGTAACAGATCAGCTACTGATCATATCTTTTGCATTTGTCAGATATTGGAGAAAAAATGGGAGTACAATGAGACAGTCCATCAGCTATTCGTAGAATTCAAGAAAGCCTATGATTCAGTTAGGAGGGAAGTATTGTACAATATTCTTACAGAATTTTGGTGACCCATGAATTTAGTCAGGCTGATTAAAATGTGTTTAAACGAAATGTATAGTAAAGTCCGTATATGTATACATTTGTCTGATAATTAATCCAGGATATGCTGGAACAAGGAGATGCTCAGTTGCCACTCCTTTTCAACTTGGCTTAGAATATGTCATTATGAAGGTCCAGGAAAACCAGTTGGAATTGAAATTAAATGGGACACATTAGCTGTTGGTCTGTGCTGATGATGTGAATCTGCTGGGTGATAATATAGATACCATAAAGAAAAACACGGAAATTTTAATTGACGCTACTAAGGAGGTTGGTCTAGAAGTAAACACAGAGAAAATTAAGTATATGTCCCTCTCATATCACAAGAATGCAGGGCAAATTCTTGACATAAAGATAGCTAAGAGATGTTTTGAAAATGTGTCACAGTTCAGATATTTGTGTATGACTGTATAACAAATGAAAACCTGATTGAGGAGGAAATTAAGAGGAGATTGAATTCAGGTATGCCTTGCTACCATTCAGTCCAGAACCTTTTGTCTTCTCGTCTCCTGCCTAAAAACATAAAAATTAGAATATACAAAACTATGATTTTGCCTGTGGTTCTGTATTGGTGTAAGACTTGGTCTCTAACATTAAGGAAGGAACATAGACTGAGGGTGCTTGAGAACAGGGTGCTGAAGAGAATATTTGAATCGACGTGAGGTAAAACTATGGGAGGTTGGAGAAAACTGCATAATGAGGAGTTTCATAACTTGTACTTTTAACCAAGTATAATTAGAGAGACCAAGTCAAGGAGGATGAGATTGGTAGGGCATGTAGCATGAAAAGGGGAGAAGAACAATGCATATATGGTATTGTTGGGACAGCCAGAAGGAAAGACCACTAGGAAGACCAAGATGTAGGTGGGTGGACAATAGTAAAACGGGTCTTACAGAGGTAGGGTCTGATGGTATGGACTGGATTGATCTGGCTCAGGATAGGGACTAGTGGAGGGCTTTTATGAATATGGTAATGCACCTTTGGGTTCTGTAGAATGCTGAGAAGTACTTGAGTAGCTGCATAATTGACGGCTTCTCAAGAAAGGCTCGGCTCCATGAGTGAGTGAGTGAATCCAAGAAGCTGGTGGGTTAGCATACTAAACTTGTGCACAGCAGCTGCTTGTAGGCAAATGCACTTGCACAGAAAGACCCACAGTACTTTCCAGTAATGACCTTCAAACAACAGTAGATATCTGTCAAGTGAAAGTCTATTCTTTCTCTAAACATTCAGCAAGTCACACTTTATACCATTTATTGACAGATATGCTATACTGAGTAATTAACAAGGAACTGATCTACTTGGCTGTAGTGGTTTTAACACATCTACCGCAAGCTGAGCTAGTAACTATATGGTGTGCAAAAAGTTAATATTCGAGGGCTTTTCGGAAATTAACTTCCATTTATTTTAGGAAACTAATGTAGGACCAGGAGAGAGCTTGCGCATTCGAGGTAGCATCACATGACTTTTGCCTTGTAAACCATCACATAATTGGTCACCTAGTGTTCTTTTGTTTCTCTACAGAGTGATTTATGACATGTCCTGCGCTTGATAATCCCTCCAACTGCAAAATTTATGCTGTTATTTGCTAAAAACATCAGTGATGCAGATATCAATCATGAATTATACACAGCAGTTAACGGCCAGAATATAATGAATGGAAGAAATCTAAGACAGTGGTGCAGAACATTCAAAGATGGGCAAACAAATGTTCACGATGAAGAGCGAAGTGGTCAACCATCTGTAGTGAGTGATTCTTCTTCTTCAGAGTGTCGACCAGACAGTGCTTTACAATTTAGGAACTTCCACATGAATTTCCGCAAGTTTTGTGCAAGATTGTTTCTGAAAATGCTCATGGGTGCATACAAAATGCAGAGAATTTCTTCACTTTCTGTAGAATGTTTTTAGAGTGGTACCAAAAGGATGGCAATGAATTTCACAGACACATCATTTGAGTAACAGGTGATAAAATGTGGGTTTCGGTTGTGAATGTTGAAATTAAAGAACAGTCAAAGCAGTGGATGCACACACATTCACCAAACAGACCGAAAAATTTAAACGTGTCCCAGACAGCTGATAGCAGTTGTTTTCTGAAACAGGAACAGATTGTTGGTGGTGGAAATCATGCAACAAGGGGCGACAATAACCTCAGAAGTGTATTGTGAAACACTGAAAAACTGTGTAGGGCCATGGGAATGCTGATATCAGGTTTAGTGGTCCTCCATGACATTGTGCATCCACATACAGCTGCTCGCACTTAAGCACTGCTGCAGCATTTCTGCTGGGAGTTGTTGGATCACCCTCTGTACAGGACTGATCTCACTCCAAATGACTACCAACTGATTACCTACCTAAGGAACTGATTGGGGTCACAGCACACACACACACACACACACACACAATAATGAGTGATTGATGGAAGGTGTCAAAACGTGGCTGAGTGCACAGACGGCAGACTTCTTTAACACATGCATAAAAAAACTTATTCCCCAACATGACAGGTTCCTCAGTTCCAGTGGTGACTACATTGAGAAGTAGCTTAAGTACGTATGTATTTTTTGTACATAATTTTATTTTTGCATTGCTTGTTTTGTTAACAGCTCACCAGAGGATACTTTTTGAATAGCCCTCGTATGTTGCCATTGTCAGCCTGAATTTCTCGGTCAGTACCAGTGGTTTGCCATCTCAGCACAAATGTATAATGTTACTTTCACTGGATCCTTTGGGTATAGAGATGTTCGTAAAATCATTTTAAAAATTCAGTGGCTCAAGTGTAAGATTTTGTTGGAAAGATGTTGAAGTTTCATGATCTTTTACAGGATCGTCGCACATGCCACATCAATGCAGAGCAGAAGCGAAGGTGCAATATCAAGAATGGATTTGACATGCTCCACTCCTTAATACCACAGCTCAATCAAAACCCTAATGCAAAGGTAAACATCCTTTCTCATAATTACTGGTACCACTGATGGTGATAAAGAGGTACCTTTGCCTATTCATGTTCTTCTCAGTCTTCTTGAGGTATGTGCTATTTAAATGGCTGACGTTTTAGTGATTTAGTCATGGGATAAGAGCTTCAAAGTGTTTTAGGTGGGGGGATGGGGTGAGACATATTGACAGATTGCAAGGTAGATGGTCACTCAGGGTGACTTTGACACTGAAGGTAGAACAGTATGTTCATCTGCAACATTGGTGTTCACCTAAAAATCTGCGTTATGCCATAACCTGGAAGAACATCATGAACAATTTACTGCCTTGAAGATCATGAAACTAATGATACACATCATGTTTTCTCTGTGTGTTCCAAACTCCAGTTGTGTTTGTTTTTAGTTTAATCTGATATTTTTATCAGACTGAGCCCCAAGTTTTTATAAATTGCTAGATAGTACAGGGCGTTCAGTGATAAAGGAAACCTGGCAGCAGTGCAGAGACAGATTGCTACTGTAACTGCAGATATCAGAATGAGTCTTTAGCACTGATAAACGCGCACACTCTCGCTAGCGTAGAACTGAGGGAACTTTTCTCCACGACTACTGTGCCCTTCCCCACTAGCGAGAGTGCAGTCGTGTCGCTGATTCCATCACATCAGTTTCTGTACATGCACACATTTATAGGAATACTGTAAAAAGATAACACAAACTTACCGTGCTTTATAATTTTTTTTGTTGGCTCTACAGCCCTCATTTGGGCCTAGGCCTACCTTTTGAAACTCTCCGTTTCACTTTGGTTTACTACATCTTAGACATATGGTAGGACTCCTTGGGCGGGTGGTCAGCTCGTCGCAAGGCCTCTACCTGTACACAAACACAGAAAAATGCACACAAACATCCATACCCTGAGTGGGATTTGAACCACGATCCCGGCTTCTGAGCGAGCGAAGACAGTGAATACCTTAGACCGCTCGGCTACTGTGACCGGCACCGTGCTTTATAATAGGTGCTGAAAATGACACCCTTCTGCTTGCAAACATGCCTCACATCGCATAAATAAATCATGTGACACTCTCTGAAGATGATCCATGGCAATTGAACTAATTACACATGTTATTTCATTCTGCAGAGCTTCAGTGGTGCAAGGATTATCCTTGTAGACTTTTCCTTTTAGGTTTCCCTGAAGATAAAAATTGCAAAACTGATATCTTGGAGGCCACAGTCTCCTACTGATTTCTTTGTCTTCAAACACTTCCCCTTTTGCAACCGTGGATCCATTAGCCGTATGTGCTGTAGCGTTGTCTTGCTGAAAATACCCATATTGTCTTTCTTCAGCAGTCAGCTGTTTGAAGAACAGATTCATGATATCATTATTGTAGCTGTCAGAGTTCATGATTTCGTGGAGAAATAAGGGGCCAGTGATTCGCTGCGGACTTACAGCAGACCACACCCCCACCTTTTCACTACATAGTTGCACTTGCTGTATAGCGTAAGGATTTTCATCGCTCCATATTCTTATATTTTGTGCACTGACATGGCCACTAACATGAAACCACACTTCATCAGTCATGAACAGAAGCTGTGGATCCACGATTCCATCGTGCACATTTTGCAGCAGCCAGTTGCAATAACGAATTCTTGCTGCATAATCTGGTTGTTTCAGCTCGTGCACAACTGTTATTTTGTACGGGCAAAATGTTATTAATTTTGTGGCTGTGAAAGCAGATCATAGCGAAACACCGGTTTCCTGTGCTAAGCGTCTTAACAATTTTCAAGGATTGATCTGTAGTCGTGCCTCAATATCCCGAACCTTTTCTTCAGTCAGCACAGTCCTCTTCCATTGCTTCTTTATGTCACACACTGAACCTGTGACCCACCACTTTTTCACAAGCATGGATACACATCACTTTGTGGGAACTGGCGAGTCAGGATGTTTATGACGAAACTTACGGATACATTTTCTGTAAGTTTTTCCTTGCAAAAGTTTCGACAATGAACACAAGCTGTTTAGTAGTATTTCAGTATAAATGTCGACCACCTATCGACACCTCTAACAGAGACTGACTGTATTTATGCAACTTAATGCAGTGACAAGATCAGACCATCTGACGGCGCGCGTTTATCAGTGCTAATAGCTCATTCTGCTATTGGCAGTTACAGCAACAATCTGTGAGAAATGTTTTGTCCGCTCAACCCTGTTGCCAAATTTCCTCGATCATTGAAGGCATTGTACTTATGCAACATGTTGTCATGTGATTATGACTATACATGGGTTTTGACTGGTAATTAGATTTATTGGACCCTTTAGCTCACAGCTCATGACTACACTTTAGAAATAACTGTGACACAGAGAGCAGTGTTCTCAGTCACAGTCTTCACTGCATTGCTTGGTAATGTCCTCTAACAGTGGACATTCCTATGTGCATGGGCTCACATCCTCACAGGCTCGCAGCCATCTCACACCAACCTCCTACTCTTCTAACTGCCATCTCAGGACTCTTAATATCAACTGGTCATTATCCTGGTCCGTAGCACAGACCGCAAGAAAACACTGCCTTCAGTTACTCCTCCATCATTGTGTGTGTCTTTCTTGCAGCAATCATGTGACAGCTACTGAACCATTGCCTAGCAATGGGCATGTTTGCAGAGCTGTTTCGTAGCGGCAGCTGTTTCTCTGTTTCTTGCTTTGAGTAAATATGTCACATTATGGATGTGTATTATTCACCATCTGTCATATGTTTATGCTTGTGAATGTGTTTTTATTCCTGCACTTTTGGAGACAGAATATATTTTTTAAGACAACACTGTTGGAAAGTAATGTAGCAGCAAGTTAAAATGGAACAGATTTTGTTCTGTGAGAGTCTCTTATTACAGACCAACCAAATATTCTGCCAGTGGGTACTGTCGCTGAGCAAGTTGGTTCAAACAGTAATACTTCTGACTTGTATTCAGGAGGAATCATGGTCATGGTACTGACTATCTTGACTGAGGTTTTTGTGGTTTTCCTCAGTCTTGCCAGATGAATGATGGGATAACACCTTGAAGTAGGCTGTGACACTTTCCCCCTACATCCTGTTCAATTTGTAATTATCTTGCCATTTCAAAGAGCATCTAAAAGGGTTAAATAAACTATTAATAAGCATTGTCAGCATAGTATCCAGTATCAAGATGTAGTTTCTTTTGAAACTAATGTCCTCTGGTGACAGTGGAATTCTTTGAGGTTCTCCCTAAATAAAGAAGAATTTGTATAAGTTATTCTGAGAACGTTATGGAATAATTATGGTCTGGTCATAATCACAGAGACACTTTGAAACTTTATCTGGATAATTATTGATGGATGTTTTGAGGTTGTATGGGAACGGAAAGCTGAGGAGAGAAACTGGACCTAAAAGGGTACAGTGGAGAAATTTGCATATTAATGAGCTTCATAAATGGTGATCTTCATACAATGTTAGGATGGTCAGGTCTGGGAGAGTGAGGGGGGTGGTTATATGGAATGGATGAGGAATGTGTACAGAATTTTAGACAGGAAACCTGAAGGGAAGAGAACACATAAGAAACCTAGGTGTAGATGGAGGATAATATTAAAATTTATCCTGAAGAAAGTGAATGTGAGGATGTAGACTGGAATCATCTTGCTCATGATATTGGTCATTGTGAGCTTTTGTGATGTGGTAATGAATCTTTTGGTTACACAAAAGGTGTTCTGTGGAGTGAAAGAATGTAAGGTTTGGGATTAAATTTATCTGGCCTAGGATGGAGTTTAAGGTCAGGCTTTTATGAACAAGAAGAATGAACATTCTTATTAACTAAAAGAGGGAATATCTGACACAGCTTAGTGGCTGTCAGGCTTTCAGGGAAGGCTCTGTAGTAGAATAATGTAGTACCCCAGAGCAGCTGATTGATACTTGACTGATGACTGATGAATCATCTGAAGCTCCTCCTTTGATGAATTTGTATTGCTAAGTAATAGTTAGGACACTGTAAGCATGTACCTGATCAGAAGAGTATTTACTGTCTTCAGCAGTGAATAGTAAGTATAATTGCAGCTACCAAAATGTATTATCCAAGCAGTAACCATTGTCCTGTATAATACAGTAGAAGTCCACAGATATTTTGTAGGAACATACTGCTTCCATCTTCAAGGTCAGAGGGTGAGCCAACCAAACTACAAATTAGATGTAAACAACAAGCAGATCATCCTACTTCAATCCTGAAGATGGGGGCACTATTTTCCTCCAAATTATTAGTGAGCTTATATCAGAAGTATATTCATACAGCAACACACATATTTTGAGTGAAAAGTAACTTTAGCTGTTTTTACATATACTGTATAATTGTAAAAGATTTATGGATTGTGTAATTATGTGTATTCATAACTTGGACTCTTCTCCAAGTATAATTAGAATGATCAAGTCAAGGAGGATGAGGTGGGCAGGTCATGTAGCACGAATGGGGGAGACGAGGAATGCGTATAGGATATTGGTGGGAAAGCCAGAAGGAAAGAGACCACAGGGAAGAGCAAGGCATAGGTGGGTGGACAATATTAGAATGGATCTTAGAGAGAGAGAATGGAATGGTATGGATTGGATAGATCTGGCTCAGGATAGGGACCAGTGGAGGGCTCTTGTGAACACGGTGATGAACCTTCGGGTTCCATAAAATGCTGGGAAATTCTTGAGTAGCTGCAGAATTGGCGGCTCCTCCAGAAGGGCTCAGCTCCATAAGTAAGTAAGTAAGTAATTATGTGTATGATTAGGTCTGTTGTAGTGCATTTTGTTTTGTGACTGTGTTGTACTTTTTCATATGATGTGAATTTGATATTTTGTACTGTATTGTATTTGTTGCATATTCTGCTTACTGAGATTTATGGAATGCACTTACATCTGTCTGTCTGGTCATTCATCCATCTATTTATCTATCTGCTTCTCTGTCTGTCCATCTTCTGGAAGTGGTATACTGTTTCAGCTCAGTAAAGCTGCGATGCTACAGAAAGGTGCTGACTACATTCGACAACTGCGGGCTGAGAGGTCTCAACTTCGTGAGGAAATGGACAACTTGCGCCAGCAAATTGAATGCCTCAATACTGCTATAAGGTATCTTCAGTTGTAGTTACGATAGGGCTCTGTGTGTATCTCTGTGGGTGGGAAGTTGCTGGTAATGTTTCGTGGACATAGGTGCTTAGATGTGCACATGTGTGGGTGACACAGCAGATGCATGTAGCAGTAGTGTTCCAGACTTATATTCAGGATGGCCAGGTTACACGGTAATTTGACTCAGGTTTTTCATGATTTCTGTCTGTCTGCAGGTGAATGCTATAATGGTATAATGAAATATTCCGTAACTGTCTCCTTGAAGATCCTTACATACTCATCGTTGTTCTTTATATTCCCATTTTAATCAACACTACATAACTTCTTCATTAAATAACACAGCAGAACAGATTTTTGCATTTTTCCAATAATGCATATGAAATATTGTTGTATTTCAGCATCCTGCTGCATTAACTTATCACTTATACATGCATACACTTCCCTCTCAAATGCAACTTTATTTTTCCTTTACTCCTCATCTTTGTTATGTGTTTCAGCTGCACCCAGCAAACATGAGGCAACTGTTTATCTTGCTAAAACCATTACAGTGTATTTTCCACTATCATCATCATCATCATCATTAGTATTCTGTCAAGACGACAGGTCCACAGTCTCTTCCAAAACAATTCCTCCACTTAATGCGATCTAGAGCTTTCTCCTTCAAATGACAGTATCCTCTTCTGTCCCCAAGGTCATCCAGCATCTTCTTACGTCTTCTTCCTCGTCTTCTTGTCACTTCTATCCCCCCCTCTGTCTTTCCTTCGATAACTTCTTTTAGAAGGCAGTTTCTGCGTAAAACATGACCAATCCAATTAGCCTTCCGTTTTCTTATTTCGTGTAGGATATTCCTCTGCTCACTGACTCTAATTAACACTTCTTCATTTCTCACATAATCGGTCCAACTGATCTTCTCCATCCTTCTCCAACACCACATTTC
>NW_019733849.1:526876-529660 GCF_002891405.2 Cryptotermes secundus
TTTTTCCACATTCATTTCCATGCCATAGCACCTTCCAATTTCAATTAGTCTATCAATCATGCCCTGTAGCACAGTTTCTTCCTTAGCCATTAACACAAGGTCATCTGCATATTTCACAGTTTGAATAATTTGCCCTCCTACTTTGAAGTCTCCGAGCCCATTCAGAGCTTCCTTGGTAAGGCATTTGCTGTACAAGTTGAACAGAATTGGTGATAAACAGCATCCTTGTTGAACTCCTCTTCCAATCTGCACACTTCCTGTCTCCCCTCTGTCCAGTCGTACTCTAACTTTCTGATCCATGTACAATTTGCTAAGCAATCTTCTTTCACGCCAGTCGATACCTGTTTCCACTATATATAAAAATAATTAGTTTTGAATTAAAATATGTTGATGTCGTTCCATTTGTCGTCATCTGTTTATAAAAATATTTGTGAGCAAATTATCTGGGGGGGGCGGTTATCTGTGTAAACTGTAACTACTAATGGGAATTGATTATTTCAAGGATTCAACCCATTTGTTGCAGGTGAGATCATTCAGAATAATGTGTGGCTGTATATTAACCCATTGCAGAGTCGATTTAAATGCCCCACTCTGCCCACTATTCATGATCATTTCTTAAAGACTACCGAAATTTTGTGTTTGCATCTGTGGACTAGCCCATACTGGATTTACATGAAACTTGCAGGAATTGTCCATAAAGGCCTCTGGAATGCTTTCAAAGTATGGTACTTCAGAAAACATCTCCCTTTGTGCAGTGGAATTCAGCAGTCTTTACACATGCACCTGAGTTTCTTTCTTTTATTTGTGAACAGCACACACTTGACATGCCCATATGACATACTTTGAGGTCTGTTTTCATAAACAGACTTTATTGGAAATGTGTCATCTAGGTGGCAGCAGTGCTTCTTGCATATTTTTATTCTCTCAAGCTTAGTGTCTTAGTATAAATATAGCTGTTTTTACAGAACATTTCATGTCATTGAAGTTGGATATTTTGATGATTGAGGTTAGCTCTTTCTAAGGGACCAAACAGAATAGGTGTCTCACCCCTCACATGAGAATGAAAACAGGTCCAGTTTCCAAGATATTGTGTTTTTTATTTTTTCGAATGTTAGACAATGAACAAAGTCCATAAACCCAGTAATTCTGAGTGATATACATCATCGTCAGAACCCTTTAAAATCTACTTGATGGTGTTTGTTTTTAACACTTTCCCATTGAATAACAGAATAGGTGAAGTTTCAGAATGAAGTGACAGTCCACTTCATCTATCTTTGGACCAGATATTCTCCTTTTCAGTCCCCTGTTCCCCAACACCCTCAGTCTATGTTCCAACCTTAATGTAGGAGACCGAGTTTCACACCCGTACAGAACCACATGCAAAATTGTAGTTTTGTATATTCTGATTTTTACGTTTTTAGACAGCATATGAGAAGACAAAAGGTTCTGGATTGAATGGTAGCAAACATTACCTGAATTCAATCTCCTCATCTTGGTTTCCTCAAATTTCGATTTCTTACTGTCAATCCAAAATATTTGAACTGTGCCACATTTTCAGAGGATCTCTTAGCTTTCTTTATGTCATGATTTCGCCGTGCATTCTGGTGACGAGACAGCAACATGTACTTAGTTTGACCGTGCCATTGGATGGAAAGAAACTGTTGGTGACACTGATGACCAGCTGCAGACCAACATTCATGCATAGAAATGCAAGAAACAAGAGCATGCCCGACTTGCAACTACAGCATGTGTGACTTTTGTTTTTTCAGATTCATTACCACAGGCACCATGCACAGGACCTTACCCTGATCCGGATGAATCCAGTCCTCATCTTCAAACCTTATTTCTTTAAGATTCATTTTAATATTATTGTCCCATCTGCTACAAGGTCTTCCAAGTGATCTCATCTACTATGGTTTAGGGTTACAATTTTGTATGTATTTCTTATCTCTTGAGTAGTTTCTCAAAGATGTCTCTGCTTCACATAAGTGTCAACATATTATACAATAATTATGAATGATGTGGGATGAAGCAGTGTCATATTCTGCCCTAGCATCAGGTTTAAGATGTAAATATGAATTTGTGGAATATTTGTGTTATGTTGCAGCAACTGCCAGGCCATGCTACCAGCTACTGGTGCACCAGTGTCACGGCAGCGGGCCAGCAAAATGAGGGAGATGTTCAATGAGTATGTTCGGATACGGACTCTCGAGAACTGGAAATTCTGGATTGTATCCTTTGCATCATTAGAATTAAAATTTGTAAGACAACAAACATTGTATTCCTCACTTAGTCCATTTAGAAGGATCTTCTTATGCTCACTGACATTCACCATTGTGGGACCTCAGAGGTTCGTCACTGTGTTTACAAAAGTCCGTTACAAGAACCTGTTCTTGGACTCTTCATTAAAGTCTGTATCTTCACACATGTTCTCCAAGATCCAATTTGGTACGAGGGCTCTTCAGAAAGTAACATCCATTTATTTTAGGCAACTAGTGTAGGAGAGCTCGTGCATGCAAGGTAGCGTCACATGACTCATTGCCTTGTTAAGCATCACATAACTGGTCACCTAGTTAACAATCAAGTTTCTTCCGTCAAATGTGACACTTTTTTAAGTTTTCCACCTCGTCAGCACCTGCCTTACATGTTTCGGCTCACCACGGAGCCATCATCAGAGGCATTTATAGTAGAAAAAGAAATCACCAACACACAAAACTTCACTTTGTCCAAGATAGCCACGTTCCAGTTAATTAAAATAATTACAAATAGTTAAAATTACCCAGA
>NW_019733849.1:530754-564901 GCF_002891405.2 Cryptotermes secundus
ATTTTAACTATTTGTAATTATTTTAATTAACTGGAACGTGGCTATCTTGGACAAAGTGAAGTTTTGTGTGTTGGTGATTTCTTTTTCTACTATAAATGCCTCTGATGATGGCTCCGTGGTGAGCCGAAACATGTAAGGCAGGTGCTGACGAGGTGGAAAACTTAAAAAAGTGTCACATTTGACGGAAGAAACTTGATTGTTAATTGGTTAGTGTGACGGACCAGAATGAAAGACCTTAAACTGGTCACCTAGTGTTTGTTCTTGTCTCTACAGAGCAAGTTATGATGTGTCCTACGATTGGTAATCCCACCAGCTGCAAAATTCATACTGTTATCTGCTTCCTTCATGCCAAATACATGAGTGCTGTGGAAATCCATTGTGAATTATGCACAGTGGTTTATGTCCAAAATGTAGTGAGTGAAGGATCTGTAAGACAATGGCATAGAATGTTCAAAGATAGGCAAGCGAACAGATGTTCATGATGAAGTGTGAAGTGGTCAGCCATCTGTAGTGTGATGATCTTGCTCAAAAGTAGCCTGTGTATTATTGACCAATGTGTGCCTAGGTTTCCTTAGTGGTTTCTTCCCCTTGAGCTTTTCAAACCAACATTTTGTATGCATTTTTCATTTCCTGCATCATCCATTCCATCACATTCTTCATCATCTGATCACCTTAATAACTGGTAAATGTCTGCAAATTATGAATCTCTTTTTGCTGTTTTCTACATTCTTTTATTATTTTATGATCATGGTCCATTTTAGGTCCATGTCTTCCTGAGCCAGTATTATTCATTGCCGTCTGTTTCTTGACACCTCGAGTTCCAATATTCAGCTTTCTTTGTATTTCAAAGTTCCTCACTTGGGGTGAAATTTTGGAACTGGTATGAAGTTGTTCATGCGGACTGGTAGAAGATGCAGTCTTTAATGTGTACACATTTTGAAACATAGCTCTAGCTAAGTCCATGGCACAGGTTCTTCTTGCTCAGGAAACAGTCAGTATTAGGCCTAGAATACACACAGCATCATTGGTCGTATGACATCTGTACGGTTCGTGTCACATCAAGTAATAGAATATAAAGTGTAGGCTTAGCTTTTGTACATGATGACATGCGACATCTACCGTACGGCAGTCGGAGAGCAAAGAAATGTATTTGGTTGCTCTAGTGAGAAAATGAGGTCGTACGGCAAGAAAATTGTACGACCTATGTCTCTGTGTGTGTTCCTAGCCTTATGTATAAAGGGCACCAGAATTCAGAAGCTTGAACTATAATGAAGAGAAATGAAGGAAAAGAAAACTTTGTTGAACAAATCATTATAGTCATTTCTGTTTGTGCATAGCTGCACAGTTACTGAGATATTCTGCTTAGTTAACTATTTGGACTAAATAAATGAACAAAAAATCTGACTTCATAAACTGGAATGGAATGCTCATTTCAAAATATTCAACTAATGCTAACAGAATATTGAAAGCATACAAGCATCCGGTCATTGTAAACAGTTGACAGAGAATCATGTTAGTGTGGTAGTGACTTGTTACAACAGGTCGTGAACGTTTCTGCTGTAAGATTGTACTGCCTTAACATGAGTACAGTTAAGCATCTTGCTGGAGCCCCTTCTTCAATCATACAATGCAGCTGTCTCAACAGCTAGCCTGGAGGATCTCTATCGTTCAACACTGCTCTGGGTAGAGCAGCGCTGTTCCCTTGCAGACCTTCGGCCAGGTAGCAGTTTTTCCCCAGTAACCTTTCATGCCCATTGCATAACTATGTGTACTCTCATACACCAGAATGCAACTGTAGATGGCAGTAGTTAGAAAAGTGTACACTATTCTCCATTGCAATTTACCGCGAGATCAAACCATCATTACTGGCCATATTTGGCTATGTATCACTTTAAATTTGCTAATTATTCTACATTCTGTAAAAATGTGATGATCCATGTATTGAATTGAATTGAATTTGAATTGAATTGAATTTATTTACATTTATAAATCCTAAGCAGGTTAGTACCTTTGGATACAGAACAAGTCAAAAGGTTACATACATAAGTACAGGCAATTTTAGCTTAAAAATTAATATAACTTAATTTTACATCATTCTCTATTTACATTGAAGTATTCATCTAAAGAGTAGAAGGAATGAGCATGTAGGTAATTCTTTAACTCTGATTTAAACTTTTTAGTATCATTGCCCAAGTTTTTAATACTTTGTGGCAGATTGTTGAACACTTTTATGCCAGTAAAGTAGACTCCTTTTTGATATACTGATAAAGTTGATGAGGGTAGGTGGAAGTTATATTTTTGTCTCGTATTCATGTTATAGACATCAGAATTTAATTTGAATTTATCTTTGTTGTAAACAACAAATAGGAGAAGCGATAATATGTATTGCGATTGAAGCGGTAGAATTTTTAATTTCTTAAATAATTCTCTACATGAATGTTTATTTCTACCTTCTTTTAGCTATGTATGAGGTAACGTTCCCATACTGTCTCTGTAAATGGTATAAGCAAATGAAAACAAGTTGCTTCACGAATTCCTGAACGTATATTCAGGTTATTTTACAGTGTTGCAAATACCTGACCTGGCCTTGAGGACTTAAAAACCTGCCCTTGAAAAATTTAATCTGCATCAGCTGTGCCTTTCATTTGTGTGTGTGCTTATTATTATTTTAGTTCTGCAGTATTAACAGTGCTAAAATACCTGTTTATTTCTAGCCAGCCTATAGAAACTGTGGCACTGAAGTCTTGTCTTCATGTATAGACTTCCATTATGCTCTCTTGTTCTGACTGATGTATAAACACTGGCACTGAGGTTTGTTGTTAGCCTGAAAGGGTTGGGCTCCAATTTTGTGCTTTCCACATTAATGCTCAGTTAGTGTACCATATGCACTTGTTGAAAGCCTTGTCAGCTGTGTAGTGTTAACATGCGAGTGAGTCAGATGGAAGATGAAAGATAAAGTACAAGTATTGGTTACAATTAATTATAACAATGTTATGGGTTTCCACACTTTACAAACCCTACACACAAATCTCTTCACACTGTCCTCAGTAGTTTACACGTATTCACAGTACGGGAGCTATATAAGTCACTGTATTACACACTTCCAGTTACTTCTCAGTTATCACAAACTATCACTAATTATCACACACGTCCGGTTCTTCTTTCCACTACGACTGCTAGATTCCAACTCACTGCATGGCTGCTGCCTTGAAAACTCACTTCGGCGGCCAACACACTTTAACTTGTTTCATAGGTTGCTACACTTTAACTGACTTCGTAGGCAGTGTAGTTCTCTTATAAACCCTCAGCCGGACAAGGGGAAAACGCCTTGCTTCCTTGTTGCCTAGTCGCCATGTTTGCCTGTTACGTAATGGGTACCGCTGTTTATTACTATCATCTCTAGCAACCACTGTTTACTTGCTTTGCTTAGCAACCACTGTTTACTCGCTTCACATAGCGACCAGTGTGCTTGGACTCGGCTCACTTCGGCTCTGCTTGGCATGTCACCGCTGGTGGGGGTGGGGGGGTTGTGTTGACCTGCTTATTACCGTAGCAATGACAGCGCTCCAGTGCCAAGTCACCGCTGGGGAGGAAGGGGGATGTCCTCCATAGCGCAACACGTCACACTATAATAAATAGAAGTGTTGTGCATGTTTGTAGCTGGTAGTGAAGGTGAGGGTGGGAGGTGGACCACTGTCGGATGTTTCTAACACAGACCCTGATCTGTGTAGTTGTATTATGCATGGGCTAGGGCGATATATATTGCTCTTGAAAAAATATAATTTTCATTTTCAAATTTTCCATCTTCTGGCATATAGCACCCTGTAGTATGTATATGAGCCGACATTTTGGAGGAACATATCACCTCCATCTTCAGGGTCTAAAATCGGCTGAGCAAGAAACCAGCGAGAACAGTGGGTAGGCAGAGTGAGCAGTCAGTCAAGATAACAATTACAGGGACCAGAGGGTCAGAGCCCAGTCCCCATTGGCTCACTACTCTGGGTGAGCCAGTAGGAACCAAGAGCTGGGTAGTATGCAGAGAACGCCTGTCATTCAGGAGGAACACATCACTTCCATATTTAGGTATTACGGGGAAGCCAAGCAAGGAACCAACATGAAGCAGGCAGCAAGCAGAGCTTTGCTATTTGTTTTATTTCTGGAATCTGTCAGTTTTTCTGGAACAACAGTTTTTATATTATGAAGATAACAATAGAAATTAACTGTGTATTTCTGAAAGTACTTTTTATTACAAAATTCCCAATGACATATACATTTTTTCAGTACTAATGTCATTACTAGTTGAAACGTCCGATTTAAAATTAACCACCGTCCCCATAGTACAGGGGTTTAAATCCTGTAGTCACTAATGGAGCTGAGCCCTTCTTGAGAAGCTGCCAATTGTGCAGCTACTCAAGAACTTCCCAGCATTTTATGGAACCCTAAGGTTCATTACTGTGTTCACAAGAGCCCTCCACTGGTCCCTCTCCTGAGCCAGATCAATCCAATCTTTACCATCCCAAGGTGGGTCCCTTGTCACCACGGCATGACATGTCCTCAGGTTGTGGATGGAGGAGACACTCTCCAGATATGGAGGGTAACTGCGAATATATTGAAGCAGTCGAGGACAGCCGACAGGGGGTGGTCCTCCAGCTTGGGGGTTGGGCAGAGGGCCAACAACTCCTCGCCGTAAAAAAATAAGCTTGTTACGAAAATTTGCAAGAAGCCTCGGACCTTAAATCCCATACAGTGCATCAGGTGATGCAAAAAGTAAACTGTCAGTGTTGAATGCCATCACAGTCATTTGCCCATCTGTTCTTGAGCGCCACACATGACATGCAGCTTACATTATATGTGGGACTTGCTTTGGGTGTACTGTTTTTACCCAGGAATAGAACAACTGCAAGTCTGTGATAAGCATCCAATTAAAATTCAGAAAAGGCAAATAAAGGGAAAATTGTTTCATTTCACAGATAATTATGATATTTTATATATTATATTTTATGTTTCATGTTTTAGCGGTGCTGAATTCACTGCGGTACCTGTGCACAGCTACAGACATATTGACAGACCCTTCACGCCTTCCTGATGAGGCAAGGAAGGCTGTGAGCAAGCAGCAACAAGACCAGCGACCGAATGGGACTCACTGACCTTCGGTTATGACTTGTGACACTAACAGCATCTAGTAAATTGCCAAGCAGATGCTACATGCCTGGAGAGGCTGAGGAAAGCCAAGTAATCTTCCAGACAGGATATCCACCCGCATTCAGTAGCCTTGAGATGATTGTTCACTGCCAATTTCAAGTCAAAATGTATATAAATTTGGAAATTGTGGCAGTGAGATAGACGCTGCTGAGCCTGGAGTTCAATTTGCTAATTGAACTGCATCACGCACTAATGCAAATGAGATTACGTTTCTCACCAACACCTACAGGCCTCTTCACCTAAGCGAGCCGAGTTTTGCCTACTTCAGTCTATTGAAAGTAGCCCAAAACACTCATTTTCAGGTGAGATCCACTTCAAACCAAAGGGTGCTTCTAGTTCATTAAGTACAAGAGTAAAGATGCCATTTCAAGATCTCTCATCAACAGATTAAACTGGATCGTTTTGCCTAGTAAAACAACTGATTAACCCATTCCAGATCCTATATTCTATTTGCAGGGATTTGTATCACAACTCCACACTTGCAGTCGGGTCTCTTGGATCTTTGGTCAGTGGTAAAGATGACAGTAAATTGTAAATACATTCATGACTAAATATTTTGTAGAATTTATTTTATGACATTTATAATCCCTTATATTGAGTTAAACTATAATTTTATTTCTCTTGAAATTTCACCCAGTGAATATATATATGTGGTGATTGTGTGATTAATTGAGCCAACAGCAGTGCAGAACTGTCCTTTATGCCATAGTCTAACTTGTAAATGGAAAAATTTTGCTAATGTGAAATATATATATATATATAAAGAAAGAGAGAGATATTCACACATACAGGTAGGCTGTTTTAGGAGCTGCCACAGATCGTTCAACCAGTCCAGTGGACAGGAGACAAGTTCCTGTGTCAACTCTTTCTGTGTGTGTTCAGACCTATTTCACAAATGACAGAACCCATAGGTCAAGAAAGCAGATCTTGGAAATGGCCTGTTGTTACATATTCCTTGCACCTCCACAAAGTATTCACATTCGTTCATTGTAGCTCCTTCCCAGAAACAGAGGAAACTTGAAACTTGAATTTCAGGTTTCTTGTGCAAGATTTTTAAGACATTTTGGAGGGTATTGTTTATGCCTGGCACACCTTTGATCCATTTTCTTTTCAGTGAGCACTCTGTTTTCATTTGGGCCTTGTTGTCAAGTAGCAACCCTGTCTTCCTAAATTGATTTACAGTTTTATGTGTTGTTCTCTGGAAACTGAAACTTCTAATTTTTGATATGGGTATTGTACATGGACACTCATTTTGATGTGCAACTTTAATTCATAATTCATAATAATTCATAATTTTATTTACATCCATAACTGTAAAATATACAATCGGATAAAGTCAAAGAGAATATATAGATTTAATAACAATCACACCTAACATAATCAAAGAATACATAAATACTTAAATAAATTATATAAAAAAAAACACCAGCACATGCATTAACAAACAATTACAGTCATTTTTCAACATCTTACATATAAAAAACTCCTGAAGAGAGTAGAAGGCACTATGCAACAAATAACACTTCAATTTCCTCCTAAACACTTTAAAATCAGATACATTATTTAACTTCCAAAGGAAGATTATTGTATAGTTTTATGCCCATGTTTATCACACTTCTCTTACAACGATTTGTATTACAATGTTGGGCATACAGATTATGTTTATGCTTTGTATTGTAATTATGCACATCAGAGTTCAGAGTTGTATAGATTCTATTTTTTATGATAAAACATAAAATCTCCAGTATATACAAAGAAGTAACAGTTAAAATTTCTAACTCACCAAACAGCCTTCTGCAGGATGCCCGATTATCAATGCCCATAATGGCTCTTATGCATTTTTTTTTGTACTTTAAAAACTGTATCTATCTCTTTACCTCCACCACCCCAAAACATAATACCATACTTAAATATGGATTCAAATTTAGTAAAATATACATTTCTTAATACCTGTAAACTAACAGAATTACGTAAGGATTTGATCAGATATAGAGCCTTGCTCAGCTTAAGGCAGATATATTGAGTGTGATTCAACCAGCTCAAATTTTCAGAGATATCAATACCCAAGAATTTCACCGAAGATGAATATACTAATTCCCTATTGAATAAACGTATGACCGGTCTGTTCCTAGAAGTAGATCCTTTTCCATGGAAAAATAATACTTTGGTCTTGTCAGTGTTAACAAAAAGTTGATTCACATTAAACCAACTTTCTAGTTGATCAATAACCTTTTTGATTTTTATATTTAAAGAACTAAGAGAGTTATCAGTGAACAATATATTAGTGTCATCTGCAAATAGTACAACCTTAGCCTGAGGTATAGCATGTGGCAAATCATTAATGAATAATAAAAACAACAGAGGACCCAAAACAGATCCCTGCGGAACACCATGTTTAATTTCCTTAAGTGACGAGGTAAAGGACTTAGAATAACAGGATACATGGTCCTGGTGATAAATTTCTACATATTGGAATCTATTCGTTAGATACGAGGTCATCCACTCATGGATTTTTCCTCTAAGCCCATACAAGTCCAATTTAGTAAGTAACCGGTCATGGTTTATTACATCGAAGGCTTTTGTAAGATCTAAAAATACGCCCATGGCAAATCGTTTTGAATCTAATGTTGTCAAAATGTCCTCAAGAAAAGACTGGATAGCAGTATAGGTAGATTTATTAGCTCGGAAACCATTTTGGGCACTAGAAATCAAATTATATTTATTTAAAAAACTTATAACTCTATTGTGTATTAAAGTTTCAAAGATTTTGGAAAATGCAGGAAGAATTGAAATTGGTCTGTAATTAGTAATATCTTGAATTCGGCCCTTCTTTAGAATAGGCCGTACTTTGGCAATCTTCATCAAATTTGGAAAGGTACCTGTGTTTAATGAGAGATTAAATATGAAAGTTAACGGTTTATTTATAAACTGTATGCAGTGTTTAATTAATGATGCCGGAATCTCATCAAAGCCAGAAGAATACTTATTTTTTAGTTTACCAGTAACATTCAGTACCTCCTCTTCGGTAATAGGAGCCACAAACATCATATTAGCATTCCGAGGTATTGTATTAGCAGGGACACGCACCTGTCTAATATCCTTTGTATGGGTACACATCCTATCAACAATCTCTACGAAATGATCATTGAAATGATAAGAAAGAAGCTGGGGGTTTGTAACTAACACTGAACCAATTTCTAACGCAATAGTCGGATTTGAAATACAGCCTTTTCCTGTTTCTTTCTTTATTATATTCCATAAGGCCTTTGTACGATTACTAGAATTTACAATAATACGGTCATTTGCACGTTTTCGAGCAGCGAAATTAACATTAACATAACACAACTGACTGAATGTTCAGTACAAGAGCAGGGGTTTGGATCATGGTTGACAGACATGTGACATGTAAGCTCACTTCAGGGGGAGGGGGTCAGTATTGGAGAGAAACTGTAATGCATATAAGCTGTTGTCCGTCATCTGCACCACGAGCCTGAACGCAAGTGGTGCAGATTGACATGAGTAGTGTGTGTTCCTCCTGTTGGACTGTCTAAATGATTTGCAGCAGGCTCACAAATGATCTCCCTGTGTGTGTGTGTATATATATATATAATTTTATAATATATATGATATTTTCTTCAGAACGACACAGATTTGAGCATATTATTTATATGTGGAAGTTGTTTTATATGAAAGTTAAGAATTCTTTAATATTTTTCATTTTTATAAGAAAATTCCATCTTAATTTTTGTTTTGTAAAATTTTTTGGTATTGCACAAATTGTACATTTATATATGATGCTTGTCTTGCAGGTACAGCTTTTAGCATCCATAAATGGATGAAATTTGTCTGTATAAGCAGGAACCTTCAACTGAAATGGTTTCTAGATGAAACTATAGTCTGACCAAAATGTGAAACTGATTACTCTCTTCATCATAGTACCAAAGTTGAAAATGTGTAGAAATTTACCTCAATGCCTATTGCTAACTAAAAATGGAATGATTGTTGCAGTTCTTGTGAAATGAACCAGGTTTATTTAAGTCCATCTATGTAAGCAAATGTGGCCTCTCCTGAGAGTTACATTGTTACTTGCAAGTGCAATCGGGGTGTTTACAAGATGGAGGAAGAATGTGCATAGCACAGTTTATATATTTTTATTTATAATGCTACTGTTGAAGGAAAGAAAGAATGTCAAAGGCCTTGTGGGCAGGACTAGAAATTGTTATTGTTACTAACATTACATCATGTGATCAACATTATGTACAGACAGTGGCAAGCATTATTACAAAATTTAATCTATTTTGCTAGGGCCGTTACCTTAACTAAAAAACATATTAGCTCCAATTAAAACTGGAGTCATTTGTTAATGCTGTATGTTCTAAATAGATTTTTAAATGTTCTTTAATCTAGACTAAGTTTTTTATTGAAGTTTTCAACATTGCTGTTAATGATATATAAAAATGAGCTATGTGGTATGACTGAATGCAATGATGAAGCCACTTTTATACTCTTCACATCCAAATGAAACCATCTCTTTGTTAATATGTAGATTTCTCTCACTATTTTGTATGATATGATTTGCTTGAAGCTTTTACCGTATGATGACTTGTATCTACTCACTCCTGTAACCAAGAAGACTGTTGTTGTCTGCATGTAGCACACACATGCCACATGCTGTATCAACTTTCTTTATGTACAAAAAGGGATGACAAAATACATAAGACCCATGTTGCTCATTGGCAGTGTTAAGCTCATTGAAATTATTTCTCACTGCAGTTCTTCATGGAGAGGAGAGTTCCTCTGGCCAAGACAACTGCCTTCCATGTTGATATTTGAATAAATCTGGTAGTGTCCTGAATGTCACACTCCCAGCCTTTTCCTGGATTTTGTTACAGGCCTCTTTGACTCTTTTCATTATCATCATCAACTGTCTATAGACATTTACAACAGGATGCATCATCATATCACAGTATCCTGGGCACTCTTCATGTATTGTCATATATTTGGGGTTGCATGATGTATAATAATATGTTCTGGATTTGCTGATTGGGTTTATTTGACACTCACAAGTCATAACTACAAATAATCTGGTGTATGCACTCTAAAGAGTGTGCTAACTATAGCACACAAAATAAAATCTTCAACATCTGCTTGCTAGTCATTGCTTGGTTATCTGGTTAATACTTCATGCCTGAATACTCAACTACTGAACTGCCTTCTGAATTCTCATGAATGAGTCACTGTCCAAATTGCATTCAAGTCAAAGTCACATTGCAACTGACTCTCAGTCAGTCAGTCAGTAAATGTTGTTGTTGAGCTCCATCTGGGACTCATGACCAGATATTTATTACCGTTCGTCAGTTACAGTCTTGTTTCTGTGGGGCGCCCTCTCTGATGAGAGGATGGGTCTGCCTTTTGTACATGCTTCTGGCCCTTGCCAGCGCAGTCTTTCTTGGTCCCAAGTCCCTTGAGACTTCGCAACCATATTTTACTCTCTCAGATTTGAGACTTCCCTTTTCGTCGGCTCGCCTCGTGAATTCCATTCACGAATGAACTCCCATTTTATAACTGCCAGAGAAGCAAATAGAGGCCACCACCTCCAAGGGTTCCATTGCTACTGTTCATGAATATGTTTTCTCGGAAACCACGTGTTCTTAATTCCAAAGCAGCTATCTCGTTTCTAAATGTTTACAAGAATCAATTTCTCCATGGAAATTTAGTGGCCCACGTCACATCCTCTCCTTTGAAGGAAACATGCATATTCTCCATCCTATGATGTGGCATGATCGTTACAATTTTCTCCACTTCATATGTTAGATCATATAAGCATAGCTTTCATTTCATTCTCTTACTCTGCTCCCTTTGATGATGTGCTTTGGCCTGTTTCAACCCTAAACTAATTCTAAGATAGGAAATTTCTTACACATATAGATGATGGTTGATCTTATTGCGAGCCTTCTACCAGTATGGGTCAATACCATACAAAAGGTAAGTAATATCCATGCAGAGCCTGAGTGTGGTGGTTGCCAAAGATCAGGGTCAACAAGATTAGCTTACATATCTCTCTAACCCCCAAGACATGGTGTTTCTTGAGCTGTTGACATTTATATACGTGTTCAAGAACTTCTTATATGAGCCAAAGATTTGTGAGGAACAGTGCAACATAATGCAATACTATATGTACTTCATATGCTTTATATTCTTAAATATCATCATTCTTATCCTTTCCAGTAAGGCCTAGTCCAACTGCTCTGGGTATTACAAAACAGAATTCTGCCATCCTGTTAGGAGTCTTCTTAAACAGGTTTAATGAAAGATGAATGCTTGCTGTTCTGTCATCATATCTTCTTAGGCAGTCTGTCTATCTATGGCTCTACAGTCCTTTGTTTGACCTCAGCCACTTTCAGTTTCTTAATCCTATACACAGTCGATAGACCTCCCTGGATGGGGGATCAGCCCATCACAAGGGCACTACCTACACACAGAACAACACAAACAAGAATAAACTAACACAGACATCCATGCCTTGAGTGGGATTCGAACCCACAGTCCCAGCATTTGAGCAAGCAAAGACAGTTCATGCATGGCCACTGTGATCAGTTTCCGTAGGCAAAATCATTGGCATCAAATTTGAGTTAGCAGTATATCAAAGATCTGCCCTGTCTCCATCATTATGTATTGGTGCCATGTTTGTCAGTGTGAAGCCTGTTCCTTATTGTTGCACTGGGTGGCAGGAGGGCAGAATTTAATTGAGCAGTCATCATTCTCGCTATAGATCTGGTACCCTATTTCTTAACTCATCTCCGTCCACCACTGTTTAATCTCAACATCCCAGACTGTTACTGTTGTAACTGCCTTGATGAAAAATGAGAGGGAAGGCCGAGGTCACACTTCCACAAGCCTGTTGCATCAGTCTGCCACTGACATCAGGCTGTGAACATGCATTGTTTTTACATGAGCGCTATTTCGACTTTGTGTTGCCTCTAGAGAGGTGCTGTGCACTGTTGCCTATGCAGTGCACTACTACTACACCTCGCAAGCTGCACATTTCCATCTCTGTTCAGCAGATAGGCATTTTTAGTTAAGTTTGGTTTTATAGGTAACATGTTGATAGAATTTGTGCTCCAAATTCAGTAATTAAGTTGAGACCTGCAGCCATGTCCTCCATTGGCCCTGGTACCCAGCAACTTATATGATCAAGCAGTATAAAGATACACAGAATCAGAAAGAAGATGAAGCCAAATAAACTACTGACTCCTCCCACATTTTCTCATTGGATCATGATATTTCAATCATGGTCTATGGACTGGGGGCTGGTGTACAGATGGGACAGTTTGGATGCAGTGCCACATCACATCCTGATGATGTGGCCAGAGATAGTTCCTGAATCATTGGTCATTTTTAACCAACTGAAATGGCTGACAGCTCAAGGTTTCATTAACTTTAGCCAGCGCAAAAGCTTCAGATCTTCTGTTCACATTACAATGGGTTTTATGCTGCTATTCTTTAGTAGAGAGAAACCAATTAAAATCAACAGGGAACTGAAAATACTTACATGAGAATATTAGTTTTGTATTATTGTGGATTGCTCAAAGCAGTAAGATGTGGAACCAGAAAAAAACTATGTAATGCGGTCAACAACAGAACTTCGGTTACTTAGTAGCAAAGGTTCCAATAATCAGACAACAGAGGAAATATTGCAGATGTCTCCTAGGCAATGGATACAGAAACAGGCAGTTACATTGGAGATGCAAAAAGAGAACCCTTCAAGAGATGCTCTCCATATGGTTCGGCCAAAACCTACCCTTGGGAGAGAACTAACCCAAAATAAGACAGAATACAACAGAAGGAGTCAAATGTGTGAACTACTGTAAGTAATTAAGTAAGTAAGTAAAGGTACCCCTTAATGGGCCATGGAGGCCCATAGGGTTGTGAGATATTGAGGTTCCCACATTTTCTAGATAATCAGCTCACAGAAGGCGGTGAGGTTGTTAGCCTTACGCGCTGGCCACCCTTTACCCCCAAGAATATTCCCGGTACTCATGTTAGGGTCTGAGTCGACCCCAGGCCCATAGTTCAACTGGAAGGATTAGGTAAATTGAAAAAATCCACCTGATTGGCATTCGATCCCATGACCTTCCGGCTTGTAGCACAGTGCCTCAACAATATCAGTCACGCCTACCCTCCTACATGGGACAATATCAATAAAAAGATAGATATTCGTTACACAGGAAATATTTAGATGGTAAATATGGGTTTGTTATCAACATTAAATCATCTCATCTATATTTACATAGTAACACTTTTACTAATCCAGAGCAACACTTGGCACAGCCTCACTAAATAGAAGGTCAGGAGAGAGCAAGTAATTGATTCTACACATGCATTAATGAATCAGTTTTATTCCCAAGAAGTACTGACACTGAATATATCAGCGATGAATTTCATATGTAAGAGTCTTGACAAAAACAAAAAAACACTGGCTTCAGTCCACAAGCGAACTGTACCAACTGAGTGACCCCCGCTAGTCGGCAAAATTAGTGCCAAGGTGTGCTACAAGTCACCGAAGTATATATTCAGTAGACTCCAATGATGAAGAAAGACATTCCTCAGTGGATTCTTATTGTGGTCTGAGTTACATCACCAAGAAGTCTGTAGATGGGTACCAACATTCAAGAGAAATATGTAATTGTTGTGTAGATGACCACATAAAATGCTATTATGAATTCAAGCAGTTGTTATTTCATGTATAATATTAAATTCTGCACATCTAATGTCACACTTTGGGTGGACTCTTGGTTTCAGTATTGGAACTCATGTACACTGTTCTACTGAGCAAGTCTGTTGAATCATCTTTAAAGTTCCTGTTTTTTTACAGAGAAAATGTTTGAATTTTTCATAATGAGAGGATGTTGTCTATTAATACTCAACAACTCATTCCTATTTGACCCAAAATAGTAACATTTTACAGCTGTTATGACTTGGACTGTGGATGTTCTGTTCACTCACATTTTCAGCTAGCAGTAAATGGTTACAGACTTGTATACAATGGAACATGAATTTAAGGATATTCCCTTATTTAAAGTTCCGTTTCAGTGATCCCAAATCAATTATGGTACACTTAATTTTTTTGTCATCCAAAGCTCCCTAAAGAAACCTTGAATCAAGGTTCCTCTGCATGTAGGGCTTCAGGAGAGGATCTTTGTAACCTCATTGTTTTGCTTTCTTTCCAGATTGTTCTTTAGTGTTACAATACCATGCGTGGAGTTGTGAATCTCCAATAGGATATCTAGCTGATATTATACCGTTGTATTTGGTATGTTCTACGGTGTTGAATGTGATGATGTCCTGTTGAAGAACATGATCATTAAACTGATTCTGAACGAAATTGTGGCACACAAAGTCTCCTTCCTGAACTAGCATCCAATGGATGGTACTTCTTATTGCTTTCAAGGTAACTTAAATAACATTTTAATGATTATTTATTGTCAAGCAATTGGTGACTATATTGCCTGTGGTTCTGTATGGGTGTGAAACTTGGTCTGTGACATTAAGGGAGGAATATAGACAGGGTGTTTGAGAACAGGGTGTTGAGAATATTTGGACCGAAGAGGGATGAAGTGACAGGAGGTTGGAGAAAACTGCATAATGAGGAGCTTCATAACTTGTACTCTTCTCCAAGTATAATTAGAATGATCAAGTCGAGGATGAGGTGGACAGGTCATGTAGCACGAATGGAGGAGACGAGGAATGTGTATAGGATATTGATGGGAAAGCCAGAAGAGACCACAGGGAAGACCAAGGCGTAGGTGGGTGGACAATATTAGAATGGATCTTAGAGAGATAGGATGGAATAGATCTGGCTCAGGATAGGGACCAGTGGAGGGCTCTTGTGAACACGGTAATGAACCTTCAGGTTCAATAAAATGCTGGCAAATTCTTGAGTAGCTGCAGAATTTGCGGCTCCTCCAGAAGGGCTGAGCTCCATGAGTAAGTAAGTAAGAGGTGGTTTGGATTGGTAATGGGATTTACTGGACCCTTAATACTCATAACTACAAGTGACTCTAGCACTATTGTTAATTCAACACACACTATACAGTTCATTACAGCACGCACTAAGTCTTCTCAGGCTGCTATGTCTTGACCGGTTGTCTGGTAATGGCTCCCAACTCAGTCAATCAATACACAGAAAATTATAAGTGGTACAAGGAATTGAGAATTTAAGTCCTCCCTAGGTGGAATCTGAACCACCAGTATTAGACAACATACAGAGAGTCCCTTCTTGAATGCTCCGTTAGATATAGAATAACTGAACTCAGTGACAGACAGTGTGAAAGTACAATCAAACCCAGGCCTAAATGGCATCAACTACAAAGTAATTAAATACTTACCAGAAAAGATGAGAAGTTACTATTAGCCTTATGCAATGAGATTCGGCACACTGGAGATAACCCCAATGAATGGGAACAAAACGCAATCTTCATCATACCAAAAGCAGATGGGAAAAACTTTCGACCTATTTAACTGGCTCTCTCCTTACTGAAGATTCTTGACAGAATAATAAAACTGCAGAATAAGTTGGTGGCTAGAACACCATAAAAAGCTACCTAACCTACAGTTTAGATTCCAAAAAAAATAAATCCTGCCTGGATAGCCCATCACTGATGTATTCTGACATAGTAAATGCCTTTTATAACAACAAAATAGTTGGAGCTGTTTTTTATGGACATAAAAGCAGTATAGAACAATGTATTGATAAATATCTTGATTGAAAGGCTAGCAGAAATGAATATATCAAAGCTAATGCTAAAATTTATCTGCAGTGTTACTTCAGGAATATACCATAGCATCAAATTTGACACCACTGATGTGATCAAGAATTACACATGGCTTGCCTCAAGGAAGCGTGTTAAGTCTGCTCTTATAATATTTACATGCTATCTCTGGATAGAAGTGTTAAAAGAATATACAAAGTGTTACAATTTGCAGACAACATGGCTATTTACACCACAGATACAAGTCCTGATGAACCCCTACCTAAACTGGAAAACTCAGCCAGAGAGTTAGGTTAATATCTCAATGACAGCGAATTACAATTAGCTCCTGAAAAAGGAAACTACATATATTTAGGAACAAGAGATCTAAAACAGAAACAGAGTGAGCAAATAATATTAATGACAAGAGGATTACATTTGAAAAACTAGTAAAATTCCTAGGACTACACTTCGAAATTGACTTTGAAGCCGACCGAAAATGGAAACATACCTGGAACATACTAAGCAGAAGTGCATTAAATCCATAGCAATTATTAGTTACAATCAAACCACACAGATGTGAGCATTCAGTCCATCACATAAGGTCAGATGGATTTGCTAAAAGAATACAGTGTAAAGCCATGAGACTAGCATTTGGATATATGACGACCACACCCAAAAATGTTACGCAAGCAGGGGCTAAAATACCTCCAATAACATTCCGATTACAATTCCTAGGCAGCAGTTATTTAACCAGAGCTGTTAGCAACCCTGACCATCCAGTAATATGATCATTGTAACAAATGGCAAGGGTTTGAGAGGATCGTACAAAATTACTCAGAGGAAAGGTACTTGCTATGTAGACAGAGAACTGGTTGGCCATCTTATAGCAAAGGATGTCAGACGTCTCGAATGCAAATGCCATTCGTTAAAGGAAGCATCTCCTTTAAGGGGAGTAAAGCAATCCCCAACGGCAGCAACCAACTCAACAAAAACATCAAAAACCTAGGAAAGGAGGCTGCTATTTTACTGATAGCTCAAACATGTGTAACCAGGAATTTGTGGTCTTCTTGTGTGTGACAGTGTCCGGAGAAATTAGACCTCAGTATCATGCTACAAATTTTGCATAAATATTTATAGGAGAGGCAATGACTGTTTTGAATAGAGATAATAAGTAAATCACAAGGAGCATCATTTTGCACATGTTCCTACTCTAGAAGTGTACTCACGTGCCTTAACAAGAGATCCTTAACTAAAGAACACTAGGTAACAATCCTCAAAATAACAGAAAAACTACTGGCACTGAAGAAACATAAAAAGGATATTAAATCTGTATGGATCCCAGCACACATGGGTATTGCCGTCATCAAAATAACAGATGTGTCAGCAATGGTTCAATACTTGATGCCTGTCACAGACATGAAGAGCTACTGGAAGACCAAACTGCAAGTAACAGCTGAGGATTGGTACAGAGAATCAGGGAAACAAAAAGGAAGTACTTTGAGAACTACTACCAGAACAATGGAAAAACTTGGGTCCAAGATTAAAGTTTTGAAGAAACTCTTTCGTCTCAATAAATAGAACAAGTTGTGGCCATTATTGTCTATAAGAGTGCTTTATTTGATTTAACATCATTAATACAGAAAAGTGTGAATTTGGTGAAGCCAAAGAAACTATGAACCACAATGTATGGCAGTGAAAATTGAGGAATTTAAAGTTCATATGATAGATGACTTAATGAAACAAAATATTTTCATAGTATCGTATTGAAGCCATTGTACACTGTATGTTGCCAGAAGCAGTAATCCCAGTAGCGCATTATATCAACAGTATCAATATAAGAATATAATTAAGTCATTACTGTGACAAACCCAACCAGGCATCAATATATGCTAAGACTTCTGATGTTAAAACAGAATTAGTATACAGGTACTTTATGTGTAGTTAAAAGTTAAAGCTTTTTCGCTTAGTGGGGGGTGGAGTCAAACTGGGTCCATTCAGCATGGCAGCCACTGATTGGCCTATTGTAGCCTGCCCCGGGTGATTATGATGATGGAGAATTTGGTGGAATGAAGATTGTCAGGGGAAACCGAAGTACTCAGAGAAAACCTGCCCCAGCACCACTTTGTCCACCACAAATCAACGTTAAAGCTTTACTTTTATATAAGAATTAAAAGAGTACTGTAAAACTGTAGTTGATGGCAAGATGGCCTTTTCAGCTTGTATGTTCTTTCATAAAAAAAAATTCAGAGCATGCAAAAGATCAGAGGAAGGTCTCATGGTTTTCTATACAACTACACACAAGTGGCCTTGAGATTTCTAGCATGTAGTTCTATGGGGAGCGTGACAGTCAAATGGCTTAAGTTTCACCATGGTCTGCACTACAAGATTTCATCAGTATATGGCAGTAGATTTCTGCAGTTGAAACAGCAGTATTAGGCCAGGCAAAAGATCAATAAAAATAATGTAAAACATTTTTATTAGCAACCACTTTACAAGTTGTCACACAACAGTTCTACATTGTACGTGGCATTAAGTATTTGTAGGCTTGCAGATGTCACTAATTTAACCAAAAGTACAGATCACATGTGCCTAGCTGAAATCAGAAAAGGTAACAGTTTTTTTCTGGAGTCTCTTTATGCAGTGGTAATTCCATGATTGCTCATGTGTTTTCTCAGTCCAAAGCTTACAAAAACAAATTCTACACTGATAATTCTGGGACATTTTACAGGAAATCAAACATAGTTTTCTTAAGTTACACAGAGATGTCAGGGTACATTTGTTTCACCAACTCAAAATGCCAAATGAATTCAGACCAGAAAGGACATGCTTTTACGTGAGATATTTTATGCATAGTATGAAGGGATTAATATATTTGGAGTCCTTACCATTATTTTAAAATTTATTGTATACAATCAATACATTCACAGTCAGTCTTGTTTCAGGATTTGTGCATGGTCATACACCTTGCCATTACCAGCCACACTATCTAAGATTTATATATATTCACCAACTAACTCGTCAGTGTCTGTTGGATGACTGTATAATGCCATAAAGATCCTAAGTCAGTGGAAATGAAGCTAATCACGTTACTATCAGCCATTATCAGAAAGCAAGCAGAACTTCATTTCTTATGCAAAACAGAAACACATGATCCAGTTTTGCCACTATATAGTCGTGCATTTTTCCCATTTTGCTACAAGGAAATGATTATTAAAAGGTAAGTCAAGTGACTTTACGTTGCAGCACACCATGAACAAGTACCAATATTTGTTAGTTCATAAATCTGCTATCAATATGCAGACTGATTTATATAGTAACACAATATAGGTCAGTGAACAGTATGACAGTGTACTGACAGAAATTATATCCTGCAGTACATAATAGAATATATGTAGATGTGTAGCAGTGGACAAATTATGCATCCTAGTGTCTGCCTTCATTTAATCTAAAGAAAAACAATTTTAATTTCTAGGTATGAAGGAATCATGGGTACTGAAGTTGATCAGTGCAGATGGACAGGCCCATTTAAATCCCTTTGGCAGTGGAAGAGGCAATGCAACAAGCAGACAGCAGAATAAATAGCATTGGTAATCTACAATTCTTTTGTTTCATACAAATTTGTAAGCATTATGTATTTTGTAGGGATAAAATTTTGTGTGTTTGGAACACTGAATTCAGTGGTTCCCAATTCATACATGGCCCAAATCAAAGTTGCTAGGGTCCTTAGAAGACTATTTTTTAAAGACGAATGTATGAAAGTACCTGAAAGGGGACCCTCTCCATGGCCTTAGGGTAGCAAACAACTTCAGCAAAAGGTTTGTAAATTTTATCTGAAAGTAATTTTCTATATGTGAGAAAAAAAGAGGGGTGGGGGGTGTGGAACAGGAAAAAGAGAACAAAGTACATTACATGTCAATGTGCA
This sequence comes from Cryptotermes secundus, assembly GCF_002891405.2. Lineage (NCBI taxonomy): Eukaryota > Metazoa > Arthropoda > Insecta > Blattodea > Kalotermitidae > Cryptotermes > Cryptotermes secundus. Next base: position 550,633 of record NW_019733849.1, read on the forward strand.
AAATCCCCTTTCAGTTTTACAACAGAGCAGTGAGAGTTTAAGTATAAACACTTCACTATTAGTAACACAGTATCAGTCTTATTATCATGAAATAACACTTAGATATGAACACTTAGCACACAGCATGTATATGTGCATACCGTCGTCTTCAGATGTAAGCTGGAACTGCGGCTCGCTTGAGCACACACTCCTGTGATCACTAATACAGGACCGAATATGAAGTCCAAGCTTCTGAAGGGTTGTGTGGGCAGGAATTCTAATACAGCATTTGTGGCATACAATACACGATCCATAAGGAAAGACATTCTCAATTTCCATTGCTGTCTTTTGACAAACAGGGCACACAACTTCTTCCTCTAAACTCTTCTGTAACATTTCGGAGAACATTTCCTCTTCGCTTGCTAGCAGCATTTCATATTCAGCAATTATCTCTTCCTCTGGAAAAGTAATTCAAGGTTGTAGTTATACATTCGTCAACATTTCAGACACAACAAAAAGATGCCTTACACATACTCCTAACTGTCTCTTTCATCTTCTAAATTAATCTGTGAAATACAGTACTAGAGAATACACAGTGCAAATACAAATACAGTGAAGGCAAATGGAATTTTTTAAACAAGTCTGAAAAAAAGAAAGTGACCTGAGAACCTTGGTTCACAGGTTTAACATTGAAAACGTGATGAAATTGGGATTTGTACTGGAATTAATGTACGTTGTACATTAAGATTAAAACTTTATTGAAACATTACTATGTGTACAGTACATTATTTATTTCAGTTACCCAAAACAATTAGTCTGTAGTCACATCAGAGATTTGTTGTGCTCAAGACAGGTCTATGATAGTCAGTGTATTCAACATATAAGTTTTCATGTATTTCTCAATATCCACACTGTCATTTGGTATTTAACTTTGTTCATTTGGGTACATTATTACAATTATCTCCTTCTAACTGTTTCCTTTTCCTGTACACACTCATATATGCAGCACGACTATTACCAGCGAACATATTAATTGCATGTAAGATTTGAGGCTTTCACGGCGGTAACTATGAAGAAAGCANTCTTAAGTGCATGATGTCATGTGCTGCCAGATATCCTATAGCATTGTGTCTTACACTATAGAGTGGAAATGAATTAGCCTTATACCTCGCATTTGTTACCGTATCTCACTCTTATTTATAAGACTCCAGCACTAACTGCATAAAAAACATTGTTTCCATGGTTTTTCTGTTTACTCTATTGTTCTATGTTGATTAATTTTCGTGGTAATGTGTTAAATTGCTGTTGCCTAGAAATGTACCAATAATTTCAAACCGTTACAGACCTCATTACCTGTGTTACAAATTCTGTTACTAACGATTTCATTCCATTTGTACACTCGTAAATTAACATTTTCAGCGTTAATATAAAAACTGAATAATGAGAAAGGATGGGCCATTCATACTTTTCCCATTTCTCACCCATAATGATAAGGTAAAGCTATCCCTATAACATGCCTCCATAGGTTGTCAGACATCAAGGCTCCTGCTACAGGCTGGATGGCCAAGGGGTCAAAGTTCAAGTTGCAGTAGGGGAAAGAATTTTCTCCACATCATCCACACCTGCTCTGAGGCCCACCCAACCTCCTATCCAATGGGTACCAGGGGCTCTTTCCCCAGGGGTAAAGCAACTGGGGTGTCAAGCTGTCCACTCACCTCAAGCTAGTGGTGAGGTCAAGAAAATGTGGGTCTATGCATCCACTCCTTCATATGCCTTCATGGTGTAGTGCTTAATTAGTTGAGCAAAGGAACAACTTTACCTTTTTATCACCCATAATGATAAACAAGTGTGCCCCTTATAAGCACCCTTGTTTGTCGACTACTTCCCAGTGGCTTGGACTAAGCTCCATAACTCCTCCCCATGGGTCACATGGCAACCTTCCTTGTAACCTGCCTTTATAACCACACCCATTCCTGAACCCAAACACTTCAGCCCTAAAGCTGGCTGCAACATGCTCCTCTGAAATGTCAGTTTCAACCCACAAAACTACTGTGTCCCAATCCAGAAGACTACAGCCTTAATAATCCCTGCCATGAAAACTCTGAAACTGACATTCCTTTGCCTGGGAACCCAAACAAAAATAATGCAAATGCAAAATGACTGCAGGCAGTGGTTCATTTTATTTGAGGCACTAATAACCGGAACACTAAAAAACTCAAGGACGGTTCTTTCCACATCAGCAAAAGTTTAATAAAACAACATAACTTTTAGAAGAAAGCAGTCTTCTGGGATTTGTCGCTTGCAGATTTCTTATACTTTTTCTTCTACCCTGAAGATGGAGGCGATACGTACCTCCGAAACGTCGGTTAACACCACTTATACACGGTGCCAAATCCCAGAAGACTGCTTTCTTCATAGTCACCGCCGTGAAAGCCTCAAATCTTACAACATAACTTTTGTCTGTGGTGGTCTCCAAGGAGCAACTGTTTGATCACAGGCAAAAGGGTTTCTCAGAAGGAATTAATCCCACAGATATCCATCTAGGAACATCTGAGTTGATATGTACTGAGAATTTTATATAGCACTAATATTTGAATTACGCAGAAGTGAAATCATGTATATAACTGCATTTATGCACGTGTCATTCATCATTACTTTTAGCAGACCCAAAGTTACACTGGTATGTGTTATACCTCTCAACTGTGGACAGGTGATTAACACCAATTACAGACCTAAGCTCTAATACAGTACCTTCTGCTGTAAGAGTACTTCCTTCAGTTTCATATCCTGCACTCCACAAAGGACATGTTACATCAGATTCAACCTTTCCAATTGTTGAAAACAGGTCATCCACATGACCATGTGGATGAAGGTTCCTCATGTTATTTACAATTTTGTCACGATTTCTCTTCATCCTGGCTCTGCATCGCTGGAACAAAATGAAAATTATTGGCAACCATTGCTCCCAGCTCCTAGTAGTATTCTTACTTGAACTGAGCTAAAAGAAGAACTGAAAATTGTTGGAACGGGAAGAACAGTAAATATCAGAATAACTGATATCTAATTGAATTGTTTGGCTATTAGTGGTTCTAAATTGTATAGACTGAGTTTTGTTATAATTTAATGACAACAAATTGATATTAAACCATTCATTCAATTGAAACAGGAAATAATATCTTTTCTAAAATTTACTAAATTATGATTACTAACAATAATGCTGGTATCATCAGCAAACATGACTGGCTTAGAGTTATAATTAACTACTTTAGGTAGGTCATTTATGTACAAAAGAAAAAGCATTGGTCCAAGTATAGATCCCTGGGGCATTCCATGTTTAATCTTCCCCCATTCTGAAGAAGTATAAGAATGTGTTAATTTATCATCAATGAGGACTCGCTGATACCTATCACCGAGATATAATTTGATCAGAGCATATGCATTGCCTACAATTGCATAGAATTTCAGTTTCTTCATTAATAAGTTGTGATTAATGCAATCAATGGCTTTCTCGAGGTCACAAAAAATACCTCCCACAAGTTCCTTACTATTTAAGGCCTGTAAAATATCATTTAGAAGTTTAAACATTGCCTTTCCTGTTGAGGAATTGCTTCTAAACTCAAACTGTTCACTAGATAATATAGCATTATTTATTACATGTTTAGAAAGCCTTATATATATCATCTTTTCAAAAATTTTAGAAAAGGAAGTTAGTAATGATATAGGCCTATAACTTTTTATATTTTTATTGTCGCCATTCTTAAATAATGGCTTAACCACAGAATATTTTAATCATGTAGGGAATGAACTAGAAAAAACTGACCTATTACAAATATAATTCAAAGGAGCGATGATAAATGGATAACTTATTTTAAGGATTTTTACTGAAATTTTATCATATCCAAATGAATTTTTGGATTTAAGGGATTTAAGACACATACCCAGCAGGCCCAGGAGCAAGACACAACATAAAGCACAATACACACACGAAAATAGAAAGAGTGCTCCGACAGAAGAGGATAGATGTGACTCGAGTAGTGAGATACGAGTAGGAAAAATCCTGAACAATTTTAATACTTCTAATATTTAATATTTATCAATATATATATATATTAAATATATATTTCAATTATTTTAATATGAAGACGACAAGGCATGCAGTGAACTAGTTTAACGTTAATCGAATAAGCACCTGAAGATGGCACTTTTGTGCCGAAACATGTAGTGAGAGAGAGAGGAGTGAGGTAGATAAGTGTATGCACTAGAAGACGGTGAAATAAATCATGGATTTAAAAATTCTTTTAATTTCCCTAGTCATTGTATTATCGAATATTATATTTGGAAAGGGGTTACTGAAAACTCTGTACAGATAATCAATACAATTATTATCTTCTAATTCCTCATTGTTATTAATATTGGAAATTATTTTGTCTCCTGTTGATTGAAAGTAGTTTTGAAAGGAATCAGCTATAAGCTGAGAAGTATAAGTATAAGGAGTATAACATATGCAGTCACAGGAGCAAGACACAACACAAAGCACAATACACACAGGAAAATATGAAGAATACTCTGATAGAAGAAGACAGGTGTGACTCACATATTGAGATACGACATAAGGATGACAAATCCTGAACAGTTTTAATATTTAAAATTTATCATTATATATGACGAATATATATTTTAGTTATTTTAGTATAAAGACAACAGGGCATGCAATGAAGTAGTCCAATGTACATAGAAAAGCACCTGAAGATGGCACTTTAGTGCTGAAACATGTAGTGCAAGAGAGAAGAGTAAGGTGAATAAATGTATGCACTGTAAGACGGTCAGAATAAATCATGGACATAAATCAGTGCAACAGGACGCAAAAATATAACAGCTATAAGCTGTTGATTATCAGTTAAAATACCATTTATATAAACTCACTCAAACGATTTATTCCCTGACTTTTTACCTGTTATAGATTTAACAATATTCCAAGTAGTTTTCATTTTATTCTCTGAATTAACAATTAATCTATCATAATGAAGTCNTATCCGTCTTCTAGTGCATACATTTATTTATCCCCTCTTTTCACTCTCACTACATGTTTCGGCACCAATGTACCATTTTCAGGTGCGGATCCAATCCACGACAAACTAATTCATTGCATGCCTTGCATGCAGTATAACACACGCAGTCACAGGAGTGAGACGCAACACAGAGCACAATACACGATAGTGAAAGAGAGAGTGCTCCAACAGAGGATGATAGACGTGACTCGCGTAATGAAACACGACGTAGGAAAGAAATATGCTGTACAGTTTTAGTATTTTAACACTTGACATTTGTCAGTATATATGATAAATATATATTTTAGTTATTTTAGTATGTAAAGACAAGGCATGCAATGAATTAGNCGTTAATAACACTAGATAAAGTTATGCAATATAGTTTATAATAATTTTTAAAATTTGCATCATTATTATTCCTATACAACAAGTAGAGTTCCCGCTTACGTCGACAAGAAATTGTTACACCTGGTGTTATCCAATTATTGACTTTTGTCTTAGAACTAGTTATTGTTTTTTTAATGGAAAACTAGAATGAAAAATTCACAAATATATATTTAAAAAGGAGTTGAAGATGGTATCAGCATCATTACCACTAAATACATCATTCCACATTTCATAGCTTAATTGCATTTTAAAATTAAGCAAAGACTGATCATAAAAAACTCTTATAGTTGAAATGGTTGAATTTTTGTGTTTATGAATTTGCAAGTAGATATTTCTAATAATAATGAGTTGTGCATCATGATCAGATAGACCAGTATTAATAGGAAAGACCAAATACTTTCCAAATTGAGAATAGTCAATAAATATATTATCAATTAATGAAGAATTATTCTGACTTCTAGTTGGGAAATCAATTATGGGAAAAAGATTAAAAGACAATAACAATGAATTAAGCTGTTTTTTTCCTGGGGCTATCCTGTACGTAGTTTATATTTATGTCACCGCATACAATGAATTCAACACCATAGCTATAAATATTATTTAAAACTCTATCTAGAATATTTAAAAATTGTAAAAAATTGCCAGATGGCGCTCTATAGACAGCTACTATACAAATATTTTGCCCGGCTGATTGGAGTTTAACAACACATATTTCAATAATTTTGTATATACAAAATCTATCCAAATTAATATCTGAATAATTTATAGAGTTATGCACAAAAATACATACACCATTAAGGGTGGAACATAGACTGCGGGTGTTTGAGACCAGGGTGTTGCGGAGAATGTTTGGACTGGAGAGAGATGAAGTGACAGGAGGTTGGAGAAAACTGCATAATGAGGAGCTTCATAACTTGTACTCTTCTCCAAGTATAATTAGAATGATCAAGTCAAGGAGGATGAGGTGGGCAGGGAATGCGGCACAAATGGGGGGGACAAGGAATGTGTATAGGATATTGGTGGGAAAGCCAGAAGGAAAGAGATCACTGGGAAAACCATGGCGTAGATGGGTTGACAATATTAAAATGGATCTTAAAGAGATAGGATGGGATGGATTGGATTGATCTGGCTCAGGATAGGGATCGCTGGAGGGCTCTTGTGAACACAGTAATGAAACTTCGGGTTCCATAAAATACTGGGAAATTCTTGAGTAGCTGCAAAATTGGCGTCTCCTCCTGAAGGGCTCAAGTAACATACATTAATATTCAACAATACTAACCTCTCGCAAAACGTCCCTGAACTTCGGTGACCCATTTTTTAATTTGTACACAGCTTTCCTATTCAATTCTGCAATGTTATGTTGACGTGGTGTTAATACTGCAGCCGCCATTATATATCAACGAATATCACTAACCACCTTTCATAGACATATATTTTAAGTTTGGGTAATCACTCATAATACACAGTTATTGCCGGACTTGAGTGGAATTAACGTCTGGCGGAAAAATATCTTTCCAAGGTCTCCAACGTGACAATGCAATATTTCCCATATTTTTAAGAACAACGCTTCGCATGGCTCGGAGAGGTTAGTCTGTATCGGTCTGTGTCACTATCGCTACCGATCGCTACGGAACACTACGCTCAACTCGTATGATGCTGCATGTCGTTTTTAGAAGGCACTCGTTTTGCACACATGAAGCAGGTGGAGCAATGTTATCGTAGAGCAATATTGGTGGAAGGAAGTTAGTGCTTTTGTCGATTTGTGGAGAATTATAAACATATTCCACTGTCAATGTAATATATTGTATTAGAATTATGGCAGGGGTGTTTGATATAGAAATACCTGATGGGGAACTTGGACAAGATGTTTCAGATGATGATGCCATTGAAATTGAGGAGGTGAGATAATGTTTTTCTTTCACTTTTAAACGGGGAGGCAAATTATTTTGTTTTATAATTGTCAACACCTTGAGATTTCTTTAGAGATTTAAGAAACATTGGTATATGTTTATTTGTGATTGGTTTCTTAATATACCAAACTAGTTGCTTGTATACACAAATTTAACTACCCAAATTCTTTTATTTTCATTTCAGGGTGATTATGATCAGGACCCCAATGTGAATGCTATTATTGAGTAAGTATGAAGTTTAAAACATTGTGTTTTACATATGGAAGCGTTGTTCATTTTTACACCATCTATATGTATACACAAGTGTTGATCCTTTACCGAAACAAGACAAGTAATGTATATTCCTGTACAGGTCAGAAGACTTAGAAACAGTTCAGCTGTCAGAACAGAATGTGAATACTGGCAAGGAGAAGACAGGACCTCAAGATTTTGAACTGCGCAAAGTTTTGGGAAAGGGCGGGTATGGAAAAGTGTTTCAGGTGCGGAAAGTCACTGGGCAAGACACTGGAACCATATTTGCTATGAAAGTTCTACGTAAAGCGTCAATTGTACGCAACCAGAAGGACACTGCCCACACCAAAGCAGAGAGGAATATTCTTGAAGCTGTAAAGGTGAATTGTGTTTGAGAAATAAGTGAAATGCTTTTAATCACGAATGAGAGTTGTCTGGGCCTGAAATAATAGTTTGACCCAGAAGTCAGGAATCTGAAGTGTTACTGATATGGTTTTACTTACCTTCATACTATTTAGCACCCTTTCATCGTAGACCTGATCTACGCATTCCAGACAGGTGGAAAACTCTACTTAATTCTGGAATATCTGAGTGGTGGTGAGCTTTTTATGCACCTGGAACGGGAAGGGATATTTTTAGAAGACACAGCTTGGTAAGTAAGCATTTCAGATGCACTTTGTATATATAGAGAAGTTTTCTAGGCAAAGCCCTCAGGAAGTAAATTTATGCATTATGGTTCAGCCCCAGTTCAAGCTCACATTTAAAATTAGAATGTATATTTAACATACCTCAGAATTACTGGGTTTGAGACTTTCCATCATCTGGCATTGTAAAAACTACTCTGTTAGGTCTATTAGAGAGACTTAATGTCAATTATTGGACAGCTGATGTCAGTATAAGTACAGCTATATAAATACCAGAGACCAGGCTTGTCAGTGGGCGATAGCAGGAAAATATGCAATACTATTTGTGATAAAGCATGCACAGACCTGAAACTAAGATAGAAATGGAGGTTGAAATTTTATGCAAAACCCAAGTCCATGAATACCAATTCATAGGTCTGAATGGAGAATTTGTGAAACCATTTTGTGCCTACTGCTAGCACCATCTGTGGAATCAAAATGAACACTCAGGATTAAAATCTTCTAGAAACCCATGAAGAAGCTGTCACACCATACTGATGTTTTGTGTAAGTTGATAACCTCATTGCTGCTAAGGGGGACCCAAAGTAGGTGTCTCCCCTTACACCTGAAGATGGAAGCAGATCCAGTGTCTGAAACATATTCTCTAGTTTTTAGAATACTGGATGATAGGTAAAGTACAAAAACCAAGTAATTCTGAGTGTTATACACCATCATCACAACCCTTTGGAATTTACTTGTATTTAATGTATTTATTTGAAAATACCTAAGTTTAATTTCTCAAGAACAGTGGGCTTATGATATTACATTTCCGTCTGTGTGATCCTTCAACCAACTGATTGATTTTCCTGAAATTTGGTGTGAATGTTAGTCCATTGTAGGTCACATCAACCTCGTATTGTGCACATGGAGAACACGGAAACTGTGAAGTAATGTAACACAAATGCCACTTAATATAGAGCCTGAAATGATGTGTGGCAGTAGATCTTACACAATTGTACAATGTTTTATACATTGTAAGACAGTAACATGGTTACTTACTCCTTTGGTTGTGCAAGCTCATAAGAACCTATGCAACAGATGATTTATTCACCTCTGCTATTTGCATTTTGTTCCACATTTTGACTGTCATCTGCTGTTCTCTACATCTTTCAGCAGTCTCAGTCTGGCCCTTCCCTCTTTATTGTACCTGCTGACTTACTTTTAATAATTTTCGTGGTCACCCTTGTTATATCAACTCTGATGATGCCACCCAACCATTTGGACCTTTTCCTTTTAATATCTCCTGTTAGAGGAAGGTTTTTTATAGTTCCCTAAGTTCTGTGTTAGTTCTCACTCCCCAAAACCTGTTCTCAGTTGCTGGTCCATACACTTCAAAATTTTCCTCTTCTACATTTTTAATCTTGTTTTTATTCTTCTCAAGCATGGGCCATATTATCAGATGCATAAATCACGAACAGTTTTACATTACATTGACTATTTTAAGTTTTTGCTGTTCTGCTCACAGTTTTGCCCTGAATTCAAAACCGTTGCAAACCTTAATCAACCAACTCCATTACCTGCAGGAATTGTCTTCATTTCTTCAAAAGTTCAGTTTTTCCCTGTTATGAGAGTAATTAAATATTTAAATAATCTGACGTCTACAAAAATTTGCACATTGACATTCAGATTCTGTATTAAAGTTCGGTAAATTTTGCATAATTCTCACACAATTTTTTTTTCATATCCACTTCTAATCCACCCTGTAATGCCTCACTCTTTGGCTGTGCTAATGCTATTTTCAATTGTCCACACTGATCATTCAAGTATCATGACATCATTTTCATGTGCTAGATATTGTATTGTTATATTAAAAGTGGTTCCATTATGGTTAATTTCAGTATTTCTAATTGTTTTCTCCAACAAAGTATTGAACTCTGTAGAACCATGGAACCATGTAGAACCATCCCATTGTTTAAGTCCCTTTTGTCCCAGAAGTGTTTAAGAGTTGTCCTTGCACATATTCACGTTTATTTCCTTATACTAAGAAGGTTATTCTTTATGTACCGCAGTGAGTCACTGTTTTGTTGAAATTAGTATGCTTGAAATTAATAGGAGGTGGGAGTGGATACAGTTAACTTAAACATATGTAAAGATCTTAATGAAGATGTGACTTCAAACAGTCATATCACCATCATAGTTCATATGTGACAACTGCTCATTTATGTTGGCCATTGGTTTCAGATTTGAACTGTCAGACAGTGTTTACTGAACTAGTCCATATGGCAGTGTTCATGGTGCCTGTTTTAAAAAGAAAAAGCCTTCCATATCTTTTAGAATGTTTTGCACTTTCCATGGTACACATTAATCTTCATCCAAATGTTATCAACACTGACAGATTAGAACCAATACATTAAAACAGAATACTGTTTACTCATTTATGACATACCGTATACCTTCATATGCTCCATCAAAACAGGTTCATACATATTAGCACTCAAAAGTTAGTTGTTGGGTTAAACAGTAATATCTGAAATTTAAAACCCTCAGAAGTCTAATCAGAAAGATTCTTTTTTTTTTTCCCAATATCTGGGTGATATTGAACAGTATATGGAGAAATGGAGGGGACACGCGGTAGCATAGTTGGTTGAGGTACTATGCTACAAGCCGGAAGGTCGCGGGATCGAATCCCAATGAGTTCAGTGGAGTTTTTCAATTTACGTAATCCTTCCAGCCACACTATGGCCCTGGGGTCGACTCAGCCTCTAACAGAAATGAGTACCAGGAATATTCTTGGAATGTTCTTGTGGATGAAGGGCAGCCGGCGCGTAAGGCCAACAACCTTACCATCATGTATGAGCCGATTGTCTAGAAAATGTGAGAACCTCAACATCTCACAACCCTATGGGCCTCCACAGCCTGTTACAGGGATACCTTTACTTACTTTTTGTGGGGAAATGGATGTATAGATACACATTTTCTTGGTACAAAAAAAATTCTCTGGCCATTGGCTTCGAGGGGTTTAGAGTCAAGATAAACTGATTGGCAGTAAACCAGTCATAAAGTAACTCTGACTCTGAGATGGCAGTTAGAAGAGTAGGAAGTTGGTGTGAGATGGCTGACAGCCTGTGAGGTTATGAGCCCGGAAGCAGAGGAACATCTGCTGTTGGAAGCCCTTGCCAGGCAGCACAGTGAGGACCGTGACTCAGAATGGTAGCCTTTGTGTAATTGCAGTTTGTAAAGTATAGTCACGAGTTGTGTGTTACCAGTAAATCCAATCACCAGTCCAAACCCCATCTGTAGTCACGCTCCTGGTATGAGACAATATCTACAGCTCTAGCAGACTAACTGGAGTGTTAACCAGTAGGATAGTTAACCAGGCGCACACATTTTGCACTCATTTGCTGTATGTTACACAGGGAATGCATAATAACTGAAATAAAAGTCCTAATTGCAGTTGTTTGTGTAGTTTTGTATTGTTTTAAGTTTGGTTTTTAATGTATAGTAAAGCAGGTAGACATAGAAGAGAAGGAAATTGTAGTCATTTTCAAAGTATACATGCCACACTAACCAATCTGTGTTACAAGCACTAGATTGGAATGGATTATGATCCTGTTGTGCATATCGTACCTGTCACTGCATGAGCAGAAAAATTATAAGAAAAGAAGTGAAATTATATTATATATAGCACACAAATTAAATTGGATAGCTGAATCATTGAAATGATTGGCTCTGGCCAGGAAAACTAGGGTTCAGTTCCAAGTTCCTGTATATGCAGACTGACTTTGGGGCCCATGCAGCCTTTTATCAGTGGCTGTCAGGAGCTGAGTTCTAAGGTCCAAACTTTAACAGTTAGATGTACTGGGTTAACTTGCTGACTCACCCAGTGATTCATCACACCACTTCCCCCAGACTTGGACTTTAAAGCGAGTAACCATGACTAAGGGTACTGTTCAGTACAATACAGAAAACTTCCTCATGTTGAATTCCAAAATTCTTCCATTTACATATGCTCTGTATTTCCAGATATCTTTGATCCATTCAACCAATGACTTAACAGGTGTTTTCAGTGTGACATGCATTTGTTGGACATGATACCTGGTTCAAATTTCAGGCAGAGATCCAACTGATGATGCTGGGATTTTTCTTACTGCTCAGTCCTAAGTCTATGCCAAAATAGTATCTCGAGTTAGGCCACAACTGTATTCTCTCCTGTTGCTGTTCATTATCATGCTAACGTATTTCAGCCTAAGTAACATCTACAATTGATACAGAATTATTAAATAACGTGCAAATCTGTTAGCCCGCTACCATGCAGCATTGGCTGAGTAATGGTTCATCTGTGGATATGTTGAATACACCATTGCAGACAACTGAAAATGAATAGTCCTCAAACTTTATGTTGGTTTGGGGTAACAGCTCTAGACCATCAAGTACCAGCATGTTACAAAATGTTATCTGGGACTTTGGAATGGCCTGCACACCACAAAAAGGGTCTGAGATTTGGAGTTTATGATGTTAGGAGCCTCTGTAGGTCAGGTTCATTGAAAACGGTAGCAAGAGAATAAGCAAAGTATAAGTCAAGTTTTAGTGGGAGTACAGGAGGTCAGATGGGACAGAGGGTGACACTAAACTGTTGTACATCTCTCTGTGGCTGTGGGAGTGACAGTCATGAATTAGGGATAGAATTTCTCCATATAAAGGAATCATGTCAGTAGTTAAGATGCCAGAGTTTGTTAGTGTTGAATGCCACATATATAATAACACTAAGAGGTTGTTAGAATGGTATTAGAATCAACTGGCAAACAAAGGGTTATACAGAGAACAGCATCCTTGAGGAAGGAACTAGGATCTGCATTCACTCAACTTCCTAAGTACCACATAAATATTCTACCAGTAATTGCCAAGGCAGTTTTCTTACTGCACCGTGTTGTTAATGGGTATACACAGTGTCCTAGAAGTTCCTTTACTGAGATGGTGAAGTGTTTAACTGTGATTATTTTCCCTTGCATTCAGATGTTTGTTTGCAGCAGGTGGTAACACTGTAGTTACACTAGAACTTGTTTCTGCCCACTGTTGTTTCAATGGTGTATTTAATCAGTTTGCTTCTTCTTGTAAATAAAGTAAGGGGCATGCGGTAATGCAGTTGGTTGAGGCACTGTGCTACAAGCTGGAAGGTTACAGGTTTGATTCCCGATGAAGCCATTGGATTCTTCAGTTGACCTAATCCTTCCAACCACACTATGGTCATGTGGTCAACTCAGCCTTTAACAGATATGAGCACCATGAATCTTCCTGGGGATAAAGAGTGGCTGTCACATGAGGCTGACAACCTTACCGCCATCTGTTAGCAAGTTTTCTAGAAAATTTAGGAGCCTAGATGACCTGTTACAGGGATAGCTTCTTTTTTTTTTTTTGTCGGATAAAGTAGTTTTCCCTGGAATATGAGTATAGTCTTCATAGAGTGACTTTTAGGATATGCAGTATTTAATCTTTTCCTGGTGGGGATACACAACAGAATTAACCATATCTCAATAGACAATAGACGACATTCAAGCATGGTTGATGTCCAGTCTTTGAGAGGAGCTTGCTATGATACACATCAATACCTGGTTGTTGCAGAAATTAAGGAGAAACTTCAGCAAGCAGATGTTATACAGGTTTACAGCTTTGGAAGTCTTTGGTGGATGTCAGTACTCTTTTAATTCTTATATAAAAGGAAAGCTTTAACTTTGATTTGTGATGGACAAAGTGGCGCTGGAGCGGGTTTTCTCCGAGTACTTCGGTTTTCCCTGCCAGCCTTCATTCCACCAAATTCTCCATCATCATAATCACATGGGTCAGGCTACCATAGGCCAATTAGTGGCCACACGCTGAGTGGACCCAGTTTGACTCCACCCCCCACTAATTTATATGTTGATGTGTTGTCACCATAGTACTAAAATAACTAATAGGCCTTTAAAAAAAGTGACAGAAGTTCAAATATTCAAGAGTGACAGTAACAAATCAAAATTGTGTTCACGAAGAAATTAAAGCAAATTAAATTTCAGGGATACTTGCTTCCATTCATTTCGGAATTTGTTTTCCCCACTTC
>NW_019733849.1:565007-577862 GCF_002891405.2 Cryptotermes secundus
CACCTTACTCCCACTGTGAGATGTATATATCAGACAGCATCTCCTCTCAGCTTCATTCATACCGCAAGCCATCTGTTTACTTAAATTTATGTAGAATGTAGTAACACTGAACTCTCACTCACCTCCAGCTAGTGCTGAGTTCAAGAAAATGTGGATCTTTACATCCACCCCCCCCATACTCCTTCATGGCACAGTGCTTAATTAATTAAGCACAGGGACAACTTCACCTTTACCATCAAGAACTCCCTGGTGTTTTAAACATCCACCCCCCCATACTCCTTCATGGCACAGTGCTTAATTAATTAAGCACAGGGACAACTTCACCTTTACCATCAAGAACTCCCTGGTGTTTTAAACATCCACCCCCCCATACTCCTTCATGGCACAGTGCTTAATTAATTAAGCACAGGGACAACTTCACCTTTACCATCAAGAACTCCCTGGTGTTTTAAACATCCACCCCCCCATACTCCTTCATGGCACAGTGCTTAATTAATTAAGCACAGGGACAACTTCACCTTTACCATCAAGAACTCCCTGGTGTTTTAAACATCCACCCCCCCATACTCCTTCATGGCACAGTGCTTAATTAATTAAGCACAGGGACAACTTCACCTTTACCATCAAGAACTCCCTGGTGTTTTATTTCTAGCTACATAATGTTCACAGTATTGTATTAGGTAAGAGTTAGAAGTGAAGTTTTGATTGTGAATTGTTGTTTTCTGTCAGTTTATATAAAATATCTTGAGGAGAATTGAGTTTCATAATATTGTACACAAATTTTAGTAAATGGTTGGTTTATGTGATGGAATAGTACCAAATTCATGATGTGGTGAATATGTGAAGATATATAAATGTCATATGCTCCTTCACTGTACTGTGTGTTATGTATTTATACTTAGATGGATGAGTCTGGGGATAAAGCATTTGGCATTGACACATGTAACCAGTTAGTATAGTGGAGGTATCTCCAACCATGGCTCATGAGCCTTATGTGGCTGTTTTGAACTGTTAGTGCAGAATATGGAAGAAAAATATTGGTCAGTTTCTTTTTAGTAAAATCATAAATAATAATGTTCCATGGAATACATGTACCTAAGGTACTCATGCCCTCCAATTGATGACTATATGCCCGCTTATGTTCAGTAAATTTGGCTGTTCCTGTTATAGTATATCAAGGAATGCACCTGTTGAATTGACTGAACAAAAAATACTTTGTANCTTTATCAGTCATCTGAGTAACTGTCAACTTCTCAGGCAAGACTCACTGACCTGGATGGAGTTGTCGATAATTCTGTAGACCCACACTCAAGAGGTGCTCAGTTTGAGTCTTGATAGGAACACTGGTTATCCCAAAATGATTTTCGTGGTATCCTGGCAAATATGGGTGTAGCGTCCTATAGTATTCCATGATCCTTCCAGATTCTTTCCAATTCACGTGTCATACTACCATTTCACGCAGTATAGTTTGCAATACTGAAAGTGTTGTAAAACAAACTACAAAAATAAAGCAAGAATCTGCTCCATTCTACAGCTTATAGATTGTGTGGTGTCAGATTGAAGGATGAATGAGATCTATGAATTGGAAATTATTTAGAGGGAAGTAAAGGTACTTCAGTCTTGATGGCGTGTCCCCAGACCAGGATATGAACCCGGGTGAAAGCTGGAGTGCCAAGACTTAGACATCATTGATGTATACGTTCTTTGTCATGTTACTAACACCTAGACTGTCTGCTTGAAGGTCTTTGTCATGGAAGAATGGACTTTTGTTTTGAAATAGCACAAAGAACTTGATATATGTATTACAGATAAAATAGTAAGAGCTGCATTCTTAATTAGCCACATGACATCACGCATACTCAAGAAATTGAAAAATTTTAGGTTGTAAAAACCTGTAAATTGTCTTCCATTTGTGGAATATTTTGTAAATGGGGTTAAGAATGTCAAATGATAAGAGAAATGGCATTGGCATCAAATTTTTCAGATCAGTATTTCTTCAGTTTATGGTTCACAAACTGAGTTGGTGTTGTCATGTAGTGCAGTATTTACTTCCTACTGCAGACAACCTTTGTGGTATTTTATAGAATCTTATAACCCCACCAAACAAAAATTTGTCTAAATAAGTTCTGCGAAGAACTTAACAGTCAGTTCATAATTATACATCATTGACATGCCCATCTAGAAAACCTGCACTGCAATTTTATGGACAATTTTCTGTTATTTGTAGTGGTTACTTGTCTTGTAGGTTCTTGGCGTAACGCTTCAATTCTGTGATCTTCAGAAAGTGTTCCAGTACAATGATTACTATTGAAATATACTCCTTGCTGTCATGGTTGCATTGTTTTCTTATAGATGAAATAAACTGACTTGAACTTCAGTCCACACATACAACAACAAAATTTAAAGATTTTTCTGATTTTTGTTTCTTGAAACAAGTAGTCTTTGTATTTACAAACATCCATTATCATGAGTTTCCAGTATGCAGGGTGTGATGGAGACATACTGGGAATTGTGCGTGTCTTGTTTAAATGAAATCTGTTTGGATTGAGCAGGTTAGCTCAGACAGTAATGCTTCTAACTTGTGTGTTTTGGACATGCAACGACACCAGCTCAGTCTTTCCACGTGAATGCCAGGATGGTGCTGAGATAAAGGCCATAACAACTTCCATATCATTCATTAATCAATCTAACTTTCAACCCCATAAAGTCTGTGATAACTGTATCATTAAGTAAGTCACAGAGAAAAAAGGAAATCCATTTAGGGATTGTTCTGGGTAAAGAAGCAGAGGCCCCATGGGCATTGTGAGTCATATTAGATATGTTGTGCAGCTCCTGTTTGGCTGTTGCTGTATCATGCACACAACCATGAGATTACCTGTGACCTGTGGTATTGACAGTGGCTCAGGCAGTTTTCATTTGAACAGCATCCATAGGTATGTTGTTTGTCATTGTAGACAGTGTCCAATAAAATAAATTTGTCAAATGTAGCTCTAAGTTTCATACTGTCACAGTGTTAACTATTTTTTGTTGTTTGCTTAGCATCACTGTCAGTATTGAGACTGTATAGTGTTGAATGATAGGATGATGCATGAATGATAAATTAGAGAAGATTTGGAAAAAAGCAGTAATGGCCTAATCATTATACTGTCCCAGCTGGGGTGTTTGTGGTTTTCCTCAGTCCCTCCCACCAGCCTCTGTTAGACATCCTCTCATTTGATGCTGTATAGTTGAGAAACAGTGATGTAAAACAACCCACTGAAATAAATCATGACATGGGCGTCCACTTGAAGGTCTGCACAAGTATCCTGTTCGTAAGGCACTCGTTTGGTGCAATCTGTGACTTAAGTGATGAACATTTGTTGCTCAAACTGATATGACTAAGCATATGTAATTCACACTTAATTATTATTAAGTCCACATAATCAGGGTGTACCTTTATGAATAATTGTATTTAAGACAGTTTTTAATTTTTGTATTAAAAGAATTAGATAACTTGATGCCATGCGGGGTTGCTTTAGCATTGGTGTTAAATGCGTCACATTGCAAGATGTTGGAAAATGTACACTTAATCCTTGACGTATGAACAGGTTATGTTCCAAAGCCCTGTTCATAAGTCAAGACAATATCAGTGTGCTTCATGCCTCCGCCCTCACACTCAAATCATATTGGTGGATGAGCCTCAGTGCATTTACCATTTTAATTAATTTGTATGCTGTTTGTATGGTTGATGGGTGTTTGTGAGTCGAGCACTTGTGTGTAGAGAGGACCAAATTTATGTACATATTCATCAGAGTTTTGCAGATAATTCATTCTTCCACACACCAGTTATGTATTCAACCAATCATTGACCCGGTTGTGCAGCATCTCTCACATCATTCATCCACTCACCCATTCTTGTATTCATCCATTTGTCCGTGCACCCATGAACTCGTTGGTTCATGTGGACTGTGATGCTATGAGATTAATCCTAGTGGCTTTAGGTTTAAATCACTTGAATGGAGATGTGACTCCTGTTATTTTGTTTTGTTCCAGCTTCTACCTATCAGAAATAATACTAGCACTTGAACATTTACATATACAAGGAATTATTTATAGGTAAGTAGGAGAGTAATTGTGTCCTTAGTGTATATTTCAAATACCTGTATCTGTATGTTCAGTACATTTATGTAGAAGTAAAGTAAAGCTATCCCTGTAACAGGCCGTGAAGGCCCATAGGGTTGTGAGACATTGAGGGTCCCACACTATCTAGACAATCGGCTCAAAGATGGCGCTAAGGTTGTCAGCCTTAAGCGCCGGCCGCGCTGTACTCCCCAGGAAATTTATTTTTAATTAATTCCTGGTACTCATTTCTTTTAGAGGCTGAGTAAACCCCAGGGCCTAGTGCAGCTGGAAGGATTAGGTTAACTGAAAAAATCCAATGACCTCATCGGGACTTGAACCCACAACCTTCCGGCTTGTAGCATAGCCCCTCAACCACTATGCTACCGCGTGCCCCACATTTATGTAGAAGTCTGTATAGAAATGCGGAAAATAGAATCCAATTAATTGATACAAGAAGTGAGTATAACCTTTGACCTTCAGTCATCCAATCACACAAGTGTTTATTTAAAACTATTAATATCTTAGATAAAGATTGTGTAATCACATCCTATAGGCAATTCATGTTTCATGTGCAATGTCAGGTCTTTCTTCAACAAGTTCACAGAAAAGAATGAAATGTCAGAAACCTGCCACTTTAATACATTTTCAATGGAAAATTTGCTCACTACTGAAAGAAAGTAAACTGATCCAGTAATCTGAATTGGAATATGAAAAATGCTGTTCACAGTTGATTATATACTTTAAAAGACACATGGCATTTAGGAAGGCAGATCGGTCTCTTGTCTGTTGAGACAAAACCTCACAGTTTCTTAAAATCTGCATTATTACATTAGTACAACTTCTGAGTCTTCTAACAGAGAATAAATGTATTGCCTTTTTATAGCTTTTAAATAAAGGCTTTACAGTGATATGTTGTTTATTTTTATCAGCACTACTTATATCATCAAATTTTCCATTTATTTGTTTCCTAAGTTTTTTAAAGGGCTGCATTTTGCTTCACTAATATGGATGACCTCCCCACCAATTACTCTGGATCAGCAAGGCTTTGCTGTATGTTTATTTCTAAATGTATAAACACTGTTGCACACATTAAATGAATGAATCTTGATTTTGAGTATCATACGGCTGTTGTACTGCAATGTGGAAAGCAAATGGAAAAACTACCACATTATCACTTTTCCTGGATAGTCTCTTTCCAAAAACAGAGATACCATGTACCCCGAGATGTTTCCTCTGGAGACAAAACAAACTGGAGGGGCAGATAGAAGTGACCAGAAGACAAGGAAGAAGACATAAGAAGATGCTGGATGACCTTGGGGGCAGAAGATGGTATTTTTATTTGAAGGAAGAAGCTTGTGATCGCATTAAGTGGAGGAACTGTTTTGGAAGACTGTGGACCTGTCGTCTGATGGATTACTGATGAATGATGAATGAACATTTCAGTGCAATGTGAAATATGTAGTCATCTCATCTGGGGTTCTGCCAGAGTGCTACCGCTGTAGTTTTGCTGTTCCATTACTGTGTAACCTCACAGCTGATGTAGCATTGTTTATTGGAATACAGATAATTGAATGTTTCTGCTCCTCCCTCTGTTCTCACACTGTGCACTTCTTACATATAGTTCATGCTTGACGGGAGCATCAACTCCTGGTATCCTGAGGTGACCCTCTTTTTCCACATAAAATAAACTTTAATCTGTGATATGCACAAAGAGAGCAGTTATAAATTTTGAAGACTTTACATTTCTTTTGACATAAAAATTTTGTTGCTGTCATGTAACCGTTCCGAAGTTGTGCGAAAACAGATGTACATATGGACACTTGGACTTGTACAGATATTTTGAATTGTAAATTAATAATCATTTTGTGTATTCAAATGTACATTATGAGAGCCTATTTTCAGTAGTTCTTTAACATTTGAATGGTGTCATTCTCATCCTCTTATCCTTAATATTAATCTTTATTTATCACAAGCAACTGAAGAGATGATTAGAATTTCAAACACTTTATCTTTCTGAAGATTCTGATACAAGTAGATAAACAAATGCCGAGAAAATTCAGCATTTCAACACAGCTAACAGAAAAACTATTTTGAAGTACTGGATTTACATGCATCCAACATAACCAGCCATTGTGGTGTGATAACAGGGGCACTATAATTTTTGCCACATTTCCATGTGATGCTTGTTCTTTGGCTTATCCACTGCTAATGATAGTCTGTTGATCTCTTGATGACTGCCATAGTTACAGTGGGATATCACAATTATCAGCTTCATGCAAAATTTTATTCAGTATCCTCTCAAGATTAAGTCCACATATAGGTGAAATTATTTGGGATTTGATCATGGGTCTCGATGTAACATATCGACTACTGATCAGATATTTTGCATTAGTCAGATACTGGAGAAGAAATTGGAGTATAATGAGGCAATACAGCAGCTATTGATATACAGTAGAACTTGGTTATAACGTCATCAAAGGGACCTAAAAATAGTGTCGTTATAAACGAATGTCGTTGTAACCAAAATGGGCACTTCCACTGTAGCCTTATGTTAGTCACGTAAAAATCTACCAAAAACCGAGTTAAAATGTTGCATTTTTTNCTTCAAGAAAGCCTGTGATTCATGTAGGAGGAAGTATTGTACAGTGTTCTCACAGAGCTTGGGGTAACTGTGAATGTAGTTTGGCTGATTAAATGTGCTTGAATGAAACATATAATAAAGTCTCTATAGGTAAATGTTTGTCTGATATGTTTCTTATTCCAGATAATCTAAAACAAGAAGATCCTTTATCACCAATGCAATTTCATGTGTTAGGGAACGGAAGTAGCAAATCAAAATTTGCTTCATTAAATAATTAGGAGCACATTAAATTTGGATAATGCTTGCTACCATTCAGTTCAGAACCTTTTGTCTTCTTGTTTGCTGTGTAGAGTTATAAAAATTAAATTATACAGAACTCTAATTTTGCCTGTGGTTCTGTATGGGTGTGAAACTTGGTCTGTGACCTAAAGGAAGGAACGTAGACTGAGGGTATTTGAGTATGGGGTGTTGACGGGAATATTTGGACTGAAAAGGAAGGAGGTGACAGGAGGCTGGAGAAAACTGCATATTGGGAAACTTCATACCTGTGCTCTTTGCCAAGTATAATTAGTAAAAATATTATATTTTTGAACATTATCTATCATCTTGTCTTTATCTAAAAACCGTCTTGTTTATTTTTCAGAACAACGTTTCGGAGACTGGATTCTGAAAAATAAACAGGATGGTTTGTAGATAAAGTC
Organism: Cryptotermes secundus; assembly: GCF_002891405.2. Lineage (NCBI taxonomy): Eukaryota > Metazoa > Arthropoda > Insecta > Blattodea > Kalotermitidae > Cryptotermes > Cryptotermes secundus. Next base: position 572,391 of record NW_019733849.1, read on the forward strand.
AAGAAGATAGATAATGTTCAAAAACATAATGTGTACTAATGTGCCATCATCACAAACTTTTAGATCTTATTTAGTATAATTAGAATGATCAAGTCGAGGATAATGAGATATGCAGGGCATGTAGCACGTATGAGAAGAGAAGAAATGCATATAGGATTTTGGTGGGAAAGCCAGAAGGAAAGAGACCACTAGGAAGACCTAGATGTAGAAGGTGATAATATTAAAATGTATCTTAGAGAGATAGGGTGGGGTGGTATAGACTGGATCAAGACCGGTGGCAGACTCTTGTGAAGGTGGTAATGTTGGGAAATTAGCTGACGGACAGCTGTCATCTCAAGAGGGACTCAGCTCCATTGAGTTATTTGGTCTCATGACAACATTTCCAGCATACAGCAGGATAATGCAGGTTCACTGTGTACAAATTTAGCACATGACTGATATACTACTATGATTTGAAACAAATATCTCTGATCTTATCTTCAGTGTGAGATGATGATTAGTCCTACATGAGGAAAATTAATAAATACTTGTCTTACCTGTATAATTTATTGCAGTGAGATCCATTCTGTAGAATATGAAGGTCAGGAAAAGGTGGTAGCTTCAACAGTTTCATTCGCATTCCAACTTATTTTCTTCAGGATTTCTACTTTCATTGTAGTTAAGCACAAAATAGTTCGCGATTTTCTGGCCATTTCTTCACTTGTTCACTACATAAAACTAGCATTAGTCGTATGTAGCGGCATGCACTTTGTCAGCACCACCACCACTACTGCCGTCATCATTATCATCATGAACTTTGTAGGATTAGGTTGTCAAGTCATTTCCTGTGAATTGTGAGATTGTAATTTTTGTTGTCCTATATCTGATGCTCCCCTCAATCAATAATGGAATGCCAGTGGAGGGGTACAGTTCATTTCCATTGTTTCCAAATTTTTCTTTTTTTTGTTAGTTCAGTTTGTGCTTCCCCTCAGGAGCACACGGTAGCATGGTTGAGGCACTATGCTACAAGCCGGAAGCTCACAGGTTCGATTCCCAATGAGGTCATTGGATTTTTCAGTTGACCTAATCCTTCCAGCTGCACCATAGCCCTGGGTTCAACTCAGCCTCTGACAGGAATGAGTAACAAATCTTCCTGTGGTTTGAGGGCAGCCAACCAGCGGGTAATTGTGACAACCTCAGTGCCATGTGTGAGCCAGTTGTCTAGAAAATGTGGGAGGCTCAACATCTCAACCCTATGAGCCTCCATGGCCTGTTACCAAGGATAGCTTTATCTTTCTCTTCCTCTCCAAATATATTTAGAACTTTCCGTGGGTAGGGGGATAGGTTTTGAAGTGAAGTAGATGGAGTAGTTGCTTTGTTGTGTTGGCTGTGCTGTGTGATGATAGCCAGTAGTGGGTAAAACATGTGACAGCAAAGCTATTAGTTACTCCTGTTAAAGTAGTTATATTTCATGGACTTCTACTACTTAGTTATATGTTAAGAGGTGTAATGGTTCAAGATATCTGTTAATGGAGGTTAATACTTAAGTTATGTGATTTAACTGATAAACTGTATATCAGCAAATACGCTGCTTCTGTTGCAGGGATTTGAAGCCAGAAAACATACTGTTGGATGCACAAGGGCATGTTAAACTAACGGACTTTGGCTTGTGTAAAGAACATATCCAGGAAGGCATTGTGACGCACACATTTTGTGGTACCATTGAATACATGTACGTACAGCTTTGTGCTTTAGTATAGAGGTTTATGAGTTCTTACATATAACAAATATGAAATGGCATGCAGTATTTTAGTCAGGTATTCTGATGGGAAGAATTCACATGGATAGATGGAGTAAAATTGATATGAGGATGTGGGCAACTGGATTCATGTAGTGCAGGATAGAAACCAGTGGCAGGTTCATGTGGACACAGCATGGAATGACAGGAAGCTGCAGGAGGTGGAGAAGTGCTTGGCTAATGGAGCTCCTGTTAGTTTTTGAAGAAAGCCTCTGCCCCTTTAGAATTACATAACTCAGACAGGAAACCCATTGGCTGAGAGCTCAGTCAGATTTGAAGAGTACATTATCTGGGATATAATGCTGTGTAGTCCATTGAAAGTCAACCAACTTTTCAGAGGAACACATTGCCTACAACTCCAGGGTCAAATAAACCAAGCAAGCTACTGGTATCGTGCTCGACTTCTTCAACCCTGAAGATGGAGGCAACATGTTCTTCCAAAACACTGGTTGACTTTCAGTGGACTGTGGTGTGTTATATTCCAGAAGATAGTACTCTTTGTAAGTACTGCTGTGAGAATCTCAGATCCTTCATCAACCTCTTAATTCCCAGCACCGATTTTTCTCTGTCCTGTCTGTCCTGGTCACCTGTGGTAAACATCCAACCCGGTATCAAGCAGATACTGTGATGTGGGTGGTGGGTGGGGTGGGGAGGCATAGCCTGGACTAATTACTCGCTGGCATCTAGGACGTCTGGTACTTCAACTCAGTGCCCAGTCATATACCCTAATGCCATAAATCTTACATACAAGGGTAATTATTCTTACCTTTTAGCATAGTGAGTAAAGCATTGATTGGCTTATTGAATTATTTAATGAAAATTTTTAGCTGCATAGATTATGTTCTGTTGAATCATTGAATGATTGTGTAAGTCATGAAGTGGAAATGATCATGGCTTTTGATGTACTGTCCCAATGCTGGCCTGGAGAGACTGAGGAAAGCCATAAAACTCTGAGATAAGGCAGCAAGTTTATGGACTGAAATTTGAGCATGGAACCTGACACGATGCGTGAATTCTGCCCAGTTGAATGTGATGTGATGATTGAGTGCATATTGACTGTGCTGCCAAGTTGTTCGGAGAATGGCGATAAGCGTATTCGGGTAGATTGTACAGAATGGCTTGAAAAACTCTTTTAATACTTCCATCTCTGGCCTAGCTATAGGCCCAGTCATTTTTCACAATATGTTAGTGGGCTGCAAGATTTCACAGCAAATAAATTAGCTGTACATGCATTCAAAATTGCAAAAAGTAGCCACATGCACAATCTAGGAACAGAGGAAAGACTACAAATGTTACTATGTGTTATTTGTCTGATATGGTAGTATGAACAAAGTGCCAATAAATGACCTGCCTTGGATAGGGGCATGCAAGTGTTAAAATTTAATAGGTGGATAAATATTCACATTATGAGAATGAGTGATTCTTGAAGTTTCATTCTGTAAGAGAGATGCCATGTGAATAACTGTTGATTCCTCATAACACCATTCATTAACTAGTCCAGAACATAGTCTCATTGTAGGAGTCTGTGAATATGGTAATGATTATTCTGGTTCCACAAAAGTAGCAAATTTCTTGATCAGCTGCATAACTACAAACAACCAAGAAAACACTGGCCTCTAGTGTATAGTGTAGTAGCATCTGCAACAGAATAGGGCCATTGGTAGGTGGGTTTCCAATGGCTGCATTTGAGATGATTTAACCCATTTTGCTTCTTGCTTCCCAATAGAGAGCACTCAAGTTCTTGCTTTGTTGCATCTTGAAGAAGTTTGCACTTTTCTTTTGGGAAGCTTTGCCAGGTTTGTTGCTCATTTTGCACTACCCAGGTGACACGTATGACTCAAAGAATGTCATTGACGTGAGCAACCCCTTTCATCAGACATTTTTAACAAGCCGTGCTTATTAAGTTATTTTATTTGGAATTTCAGTTTTAACTTTATATTATTCCCTTCTATCGACCAGAACTTGTTTCGCTTTGGTTGAATTGAATGTTTAACAGTTCATACATATGTGCATGATTATAATAGCTCAGTCAGTATAGTGACTAGGTCACAGTGGATGGCTGAGGAATCAGGTCAATTCCAGACAAGGGCAGGAGATTTTTCTGTGCTTCAGAATGTCCGAACTGGCTCTTGGGGGCTCTTTCCCAAGGATTAAAGTGAAGCCTTGAGCTGACAACAGACTTGGACCTGGTGTCAAAGTTAGGAATGTGTGGAACTTACCTGCATGCCCCCAAGCATCTTTCTGCCATGGTGCTTAATTAAGCACTGGCAGAAATTTACCTTTATGATTGTCTTGTAGCAGTGTTGTGCGTAATTTTCTTAAGATGTACAGTGAGTGATGACTTCACTTTCAGTATGCTACAGCTTTCTGAAGCTTAAGAATGTTAATCCAGTTGCACAGATGTTATGATCCAGTCCAGACAAGTTTGGGTCTTCATTAACATGCCTTGTATATCATTACTAAGCATTAATTACATGTCATACCAGACCTGTTCATTAGTTGTTAGAACAGTGTGGTATGTTGTACTGGACATTGGACATGTATCATCATCATCGTCATCATCATTGTCTTGCATAATCTGTTTTGTTCCCAGAATTTGAAGTAGAGCCACCCGTATTTTCAGAGACCTGTCAAAATTTTTTTCTTTAGCTTGTCCTGTATTTTGTTTTATTTAACAGCACACTCAGTATCAAGACTATGTACAGCATCAATGATAAGATGATTAATGAATATGGAGCAATTGCTCAAATGACAATAGGCTGGGGAAACTGAAGTGCTAGGGAAAACCCTGCTCCAGTGCCACTTTGTCTGCCACAGATCCCACTTGGCCACACTGGGGTCAAACTCAGACTGCTGTGGCAGGAAGCAGGTGACTAACTGCCTCAACTATGGCATGGCCATTGGTTTTTCCTGCAATATTTCTTTTATGTACCATTTAACTTATTTTCTACCCAATAATTCAACAGCTGCAGTTATTGAATGTACATAGGGTCAGTGTTGTTAGGCAGACAGAAATCTATACAGCTGAGCTGTTAATACCTAATCCTAGACCTTTTGAGGTTGAAAGTGCTATTGCAAAATTGAAAAGGTATAAATCACCAGGTAGTGATCAAATTCCGGCAGAACTTAATACGCAGGAGGTGAAATCTAATTACTTCTATTTGGCATAAGGAAAAATTGCCTGATCAGTGGAAGGAGTCTGTTATTGTACCAGTTCACAAGAAGGGTAATAAAACTGACTGTAGTAATTATCGGAGGATATAATTGCTATCAACTTCATATAAAATTTTGTCCAATATTCTTCTTTCAAGGTTAAGTCCATATATAGAAGAAATTATTGGGGATCATCAGTGTGGGTTTCGACATAACAGATCAACTACAGATCAGATCTTTTCAATTCATCAGATATTGGAGAAAAAATGGGAGTATGATGAGACAGTACATCAGCTATTCATAGACTTCAAAAAAGCCTATGATTCAGTTAGGAGGGAAGTATTGTACAATATTCTAATAGAGTTTGGGATACCCATGAAACTAGTTAGGTTGATTAAAATGTGTTTAAACGGAATGTATAGTAAAGTCCGTGTAGGTAAACATTTGTCTGATAAATTTCCTTTCCAGAATGGTCTAAAACAACGAGATGCTTTATCGCCACTCCTTTTCAACTTTGCCTTAGAATATGCCATAAGGAGGGT